>NW_006433953.1:2670877-2698238 GCF_000325575.1 Pteropus alecto
AAAAGACTTTTACCAGTCAACTTAACTCGACACACTGGATGAGTCAGCTGGTAGTGTCCATGGAAAGGCTGGACTTGTTATGAGGGCCTCTAGCTGGATAACGCCATTGCCTGTGCTCTGTTGTAGGAAGTGGGTTGTTGCTGGCTGGGCTCTGTGGGTAGGTGGGCCCACTGGCTGAGTTCCACATCCAGTTAGGGCCACTGGTCAGGGAAGGCTGTTGGCTATCCTTCACCATCAGGTGGGGCTACTAGGTAGGCTCTACAATCACCTCTGGTTAGGTGGGGCTTTAGGCTGTGCTTTATGAACTTGATAGTGCCGCTGGCTGACTATGTTCAGGCAGAGCCACAGGCAGGACTTTGTAGTCAGATGGGGCCTCAGGCTGGGCTTCACCATTAGGTAGACTATTGACTGTTCCATGCTGTTGGGCCTCCAACTGTACAGTTGGGTGGGATTGGAGACTGTGCTCTGTAGTCCTGAGCTCCCTTGTCAGGTGGGGCCACAGGTTATGTTCTGACATTAGGCAGAGTCATGGCCTGGGCTCCCTGCCTGAATGGGACGAAGGTTCTGTTCAGCAGTAGGCAGGGCCATCGGCTGGGCTCTGCTGCTGGGCAGGGTTGTAGGTTGGGCTTTGCAGTGGGCAGTACCATCAGCTGAGCTTGGAGGCTGCCCAGAGACTCTGTTCAGGCTCCCTGGCTATACAGGGCCAGACACTGTGCTCCAAGGTGGGGCAGGGCTGCTGGCTTGGCTCCCTGACTGAGCAGGGCCACAGGAGGGATCTACAGCTGCCTGGTCTCTTGTTGTGGAAGGGCTGGAGGCTATGGTGGGCCTGCAATTTTATTCCCTGTCCCAGGCCAGCCATAGAATGTGCAAGATAAACATTCTAGTAGGGGAAAAAAATTCTTGATCTCTGAGTACTCACTCTCTCCAGGGTTACTGAGATTTGAGGGAATATTGCAAACAGAAAAATAGCCACAAATGTGCAGAGATGGCTCTGTAAGAATGTCTAGCATCATGTTTTACAATATCAAAAAATTAGAAACCATCTAAAGAGCCATTAATAGGGAATTGGTTAGACACATTGAGACTCATCAATTTCTACAATGAGATTTTATTTTTGGTCATTTTAATAAATGAAGTAAATTTGTTACATGATAGTGATATAACAATAATAATTTTATTCATAACTAAAATATGCTGCAGGCTTTCCAATTGCTAGGTAATGTGGTAAGTCCTTACCATATCATATTTATCCTCACAACAACCATATGAGATAGATACTATCTCCATTTTACAGACAGGCAAGGGTTAAAAAGATTAAATAATTTACCCAATTTAACATAGTGCTGTGTGGAGATGGTATGTATATCTAGATAGTCCAATTACAAATATCATGTGCTTTGCTGGTACTGATTAAAAATAGATGTAATACCATATATTAATTTAAGAAAGCAGCAAATTAAGGAATACTCTATATAGTGTTATTCCACTGTGGGAAAAAGTTATGTGTGTTTAAAAGGCAGAAGTATATATGTAGCACAGGTGGTATAAGTGAGAAGTGTAACTAAAATTACTGAGATTTTGCAAATTGTAGGATAGAAATGTGATTTAATAACCTCTTTTTTCTTATCAGGAAAAACACAGATACTGTCAGAAAGAAGTGAAATGAGAGTTTGAAGATACAAGTTTGCAAGTAAACAGTTTATTTGTGCACAGCACACTTTTCTCCTTTACAGTCTTGGAAGGGCTTCCCCAATCTGATCATCTTTGTATATGACAGATATGCTGTCACGAGTTGCTTCTAGAAAAATTACATTTTATTTGAATAGGGGGCAAAAAGAGACATTTAGGTTGCAGGATTGGTAATGGCTAGTTTAGAAAGGCTGAGAGAATTTCTTTGATCTGCCAGAAGAAAGAATGGTGGGGTGGGGAGGGCAGAAGCTTATTTCCTCTCTCTTTACCATGTGTAGTGGTAGGGGGAGAGAGACTTGAAGGAATTTATGGCCTTGGCTTCCCAAAGAAAATAGTATTCACAAGCTCACAGTGCTCATTAAGCTGCTGAAATAAAAAGCCCTTGGGAACCCCTCAGATGAGGAGACAGCAGGATGCTGACAGTAACAGTCGGCGAATGGATGTAAGTATTCAGCTACTACTGGGAAGCAACGGAATCTTTGAAAAGAGGTTCATGATTAGAACCCAGCAGTTTTGACACACTGCAATCAAGCTGTAAAGAAACACAGCATAGTAGGAGATAAGCTTGTCAAAAGAATAAAAACTGAGGATACATTCACATAGAGCTGAGGTATAAGCATTTGGTAAGAGAAAAGCAATTAACCAAACTAATTTCAGACAGCATTGTTTTCAACTGATTCAACTACTTTATAAATAAATATCCTATTATAGAGGGATTAAAAAAATATGTATGGGATTTAAAATACTCCAAAGAAAATTACTCCTATATTGGAGATGAGAAAGTAAATTCTTCACTGGAAATATAGGTGATGAAATATTCTAAAGTGAATTTTTTTATACTGAGTAATCCACTGTGTTGCTTTAGGTAAGATATATTTATTGTCTAATGATTCAATTCAAAATCTTTTATTTTCAACAAAGAAAATAAATATATTTCAGACTATAGAAATAAAGTTATTAGTATATAGCTGAGCTATTACAATTACCACCAACTCATACTAGTTATTAAAGTTTATAATGTGGCACGAAATATTCTAAGCTCCTTATTCATAGACATTCATTTAGTCCTCACAAAAAGCCTAAAAGGTAAGAACTATAATTAGTTGTTTGAAGAGGAAACACTGAAGCACATGTTAGTTATTTATTCAAGATCACACAGCTCATACATATTAGAGTCAAGATTTTGACCTAGACCGTTGGGCCCCAGAATCTGGGCACTGCTTCACTACACTGGGTGGTCTCACTACCTCATAGGTAACTAATAGAGAATTATGTGTTACCAACATATGCTAGTGTCCAAAGAATAGCCAAATAATAGAAATAGCTCTAAAATAAATAACTATGATAGTTTAAAATATACCCACAAATTCTTTGATACTCTTCCTTTCAAGAAGTGGAGCCTAATTACATCCTCTAGAGTGTGGACTAGATTTAGTCATTCTCTTCTTAAGATACAAAAAGAGGAAGTGACCGAGTGAGACTTCAGAGACTAGGTCATAAAAGACAGCCAGTATGGCATCTACCTCCCTTTCTCTTGAATCTCTCTTTGGAAGAAGGCAGATGTCATGTTTAAGGGCATACAAGCAGGCTATGGAGAGGCTCGTATGTGAAGGCAACTGAGACCTCCTGCCAATGGCCAGGTGAATAAATCATCTTGGAAGCAGTTTCTACAGCTTTAATCCTTCAGATGGCCAAAGCCCCTACCAACACACTGACTGCAACTTAATGAAATGCCACCCTGCTACTCTGCTCTTGAATCCCTGAACTATAAAAACTGTGAACTAACAAATGTTTATGGTTTTTTAACCACTAAGTTTTGGGATAAATTGCCATGGAATTGATAACTAATATAGTACTTATGAAAAAGTATTTTAAAGTCTTTTGCCTTTTTTTAGTTATAATATTCATAATGAAATAAATTAGATGCTATTTGTTCATAAACTAAAATCTCTGAATTTAGACATCTTACAAAATAAATCAGAATACTCTGAAAATTCAGGAGTATATTTTGCAGAAAGAGGCATAATAAATCTTGTTTGATTAAAAAAATTTATTATAATTATAAAAGAAGATTTTGTCAATTGTATATTTTTATCTCATTTCTATGTGGATTTTTAAATTTTTTAAAATTTTTTACCAGTCACATGTAGGTCTACTAGGATGAAGATTCTGTATGTCAATTCATAGTAATCTCAATGGTAGATGGTTAGCTTGATTTCTTTTATTTATAGAGTTTATACTCACATGCATGTGTTTTTCTGGGATATTCTGTTGGAAGCTGCTTGCTTAATGTTATTTGCATTGTATCTTTCTCTCTGGAAATAAAGTACTGAGCAAACTTTCAATTACCTTTACAGCTACCTTATACTCTACCCTTAAGGGACATTTTTTTCTTAATCTGTAGTTTAGAATTTAAGGTTGACTTACTTAGGAAATTTATGCCTGAAATGAGACCATTTAGATCTCCACATTTCCACAGGACACTAGATTGCTCAAATATAAAATTAACAACCTTAAACTTTTCAGTAATATTACATTCCTGGAAGAAGGAGACCAAGCCCCTGAATCTTATTTAGTTATTTGGAGTGCTTGCCACATAATAGACACTCAAGGAGTTATTTGTTGACCGTCAATGAATTATTTCTTTTTCTTCCTCACAATCCTTAAGAGTACCTTCTTTTCCTGTATTAGTTTTAAAAGGTAAGAAACTGAGTTATAGAGAAGTTGTTTTGCCTAAGGGCAGATAATTGGTAAATGGAGGATTATAGAATTAGAGAAATTTTCTTGACAAAATTCACTGTGATTTCCATCATACCTATCCAGAAAATCATTCTATTTGAAGACTGTTTTTTATGGAGAAAACTTTTTTCTGAAACATTCTCCTGTATTTTTAATGTCCACAGATGCTTGCATATATATCATGTTGCTCAGGAAAGGACCCCCATGGAGCCAGGGCCACTTGCTAGCCTGAAAAGGAAAAGAGCTTCATGCTCTAATCCCGTTCCCCTCTCATTGACTTCCTAAGACCCTGTGCAGCTCAATTAACCTCCCTGCATCGCCATTTTCTTCATTTGTAATGTTAGGATGCTAATAAGTACTGATCTGTCCTTATAGGATTGCTGTAAGGGGCAATGAATAAAAATCCTTGAAAGGGTTTTGCAAACTTGGCATACAACATAAATTGAAAACTCCAGCTACTTATTATAGTTTCTTGTTCTTTACTTAGTATTGCTGTGGCCTACACAGTTTTGGATTTAAAAAGAAATCTGAGTTTCTTTTTCAATGCAAGTGTTATAAAGCATGACATTATAAAGCATGACAGTCAGAGATGTGTTAAGGAGTACTGCATTAAAAAATCATCACCATCATCATAGGAAATGTGATGACATTAAAACACAAGCCTGTTTCTGTGTTTTTGGTATGTTGACTTTATTAAAATACTTGTTCAATAGGTGTCAAATTGACACATATATCTAAGTCACTGCTATGATAACAAGGTATTTTGCTGTGAAGGCAGAATGATAGTTATAAGCTTTTACTAATTACTTCTAAGGATAATACAGCTACCCTGGGACCTCAGTATCATTCACATTTAACTCTGGTTGGCAAATTACTTATGTATTGTGCTAAGAATGCTAGGAAAGTTCCCCAGCTGGTGAGCCTAGGGAGACCTTAATTAAAGTCAATTGAGCTTGTTTGTGTGTCTTTGATACTAAAGGAAATATACTGATGAGTTCCCTCTGGAGACTGTATCTTTGCTGCTTCCCACTGCTATTTCAGTATTGAATTTTCCTGATGTGCAAGGAAGCCACCAATGCCTTCTTTAGAAGATCCGTCCATAGTAATCTCTCTCTCAGTAACTAAGAAGCTCAGGAGGTTTGGAGGGAAAGAACTAAGTGAGCCTAAGTTGTTTTTGGAGGCTTCATTTTAAGCCGTACTTTAGTTTTGCATTGCCTTTTCTCCATTCCTTTAAAACATGGCAAAACACTAAATTCAAATTTTGCCTTGGTCCCAGATGTAGCTCCTCTATGGAGAGTGAATTTAGCAGGGACAAGGAGAAAGTGAGGAGACTGTTGAAGAGGCTCTGGAAGTCATCTGGATGAGATATAATGGAGGCGTGTCTTAGACTAGAGGATATCCTCAAGCCTTTTGTTTTTCATGTTCACCATTTACAAAATGTGAGCAAATTTGCAAGACATTTTATCTTCCTAAAATAAAAGGATTAAAATGTCATTTCTTAATGTTTATGTAGTATAAAGACTTTATTAATTCATCTAACAAATATTCATTGGGTACTTACTGGGTGTAAAGTATTGTGCTAATTGCTGTGGATACAGTAGTGAACAAAACAGATGCTTCCCTGGCTCTCATTGAGCTTACGTTCTAATAAAGGAGACAGATTTTAGACAATTAAACCAACAGATGTAAAATATGTGGTTGTGGTAAGTGAAGAACAGATAAAGTAGCATAAGGAGTCTATCCAAGAATTAGTTCTTCACAAAGGCCCTTTTAAAGAAATATTTGATATAAACATTGGCAGTGAGAAGGAGCAGTCCAGAAAGGGAATAGCATATGCAAAAGTTAAAGGATGGTAAAAATCTGGGTGCATTGAAAAAAAAAAAAAAAAACGCCAGTGGGTCTCGGGAAGAGCGAATTGAAGAACAAGCAAGGAGCAAAAATGGAGAGTACAACCAGGCCCAGATTATGCAGGTACTTGTAGGCTGTGGTAAGGAATTTAGATTTTTTATATAAAGTGTAATGGGAACTCTCTAGAAGGTTTTGAACATGATTCTCTTTGCATTTTTAAAATATTATTCTGGCTACTCTTTAGAGAATGGACTTTTCTTACAGGAAAAGAGTGAGAAGGTTATAGAAGGGGTCTGGATAAGATCCGATGATGATGTGTACTAGAGTCATGGTGGTGACATAGAAGAGGAAATGCATTTTTTGGAATTCAAATCAGCTATACTTGGTATACTAAGTATATGAGTTTTCTGGCTTAAAAAGTTGCATGTTAAAAATTGAATGTTTTTGTGTGTGTGAATATTGGGAAAGTTTGGAGAACTGTTGTGTGTGGGAGGGGGGATTAATTATTAAATGTTCAGGTTTGCACATGTTATATATGTGATGCCCTGGGGTCATCTATGTGGAAATTCAAAGACAAATTTGATATACGAGTTTGCAGCTCAAGAGATTTGGTGGAAATATAAATTTGGGAGTCATCTCATAGAAGTGCTGTGAAACAGTACAAAGTAATGATATCATGTAGAGTTTAATACAGAGAGAGAAGTAAAGGGATATAGGAAATAGCTGAGTAGATAAAAGATTTTGGTATTAGAAGGAAAATGAGAAATGAATAAAAGAAACCAAGAAGAAAGGGCCATAAACCAGGAGAGTGTGGTGACATGTAATTAAGAAAACATATCTAAAAAAAATGTGTCAAATAAAAGGAGAGACCTAGCCAAGGGAAGCATTAAAAATGTGCTTTAGGTTTTTGGCCAGATATGTTATAATAAATTTATAGGGAAAAAAGCCAAAATTGAAAGTAAAGAAATGAAGAAAGCAGTATCAGACCACTCACCTTTTCTGGTTCTAATAATTGTCTGTTCCCAGTACCTTGTTTTTTCAAACTTCTTTCAATTCTTACATAAGTCATTACAATATATGTAATAAATTGTATTCTTCTTCCCCCTCCACCTAGAGATGCCTAAAAGATTAGAATCCATTTTTTCCCTCTCTTTAGTTTTGTAGCAGGTATCTGTTTGCTCAGTTTAAATCATTTTTCTCCTCAGAGATTGGATTAGAAGTGAGAGGCTGGAGATACAATGCTCTGTCTCAAGGCATGTGTTTATGGGAAACAGAAATATGCCACCCTTCAAGAAAGAATATGCTCAGCAGAGGGAATTTTGGTCAATAGACAACTCTAGCTGTCAGCCACTCAGAGCAGGCCTCACTCCAGAAAACTGCCACATTACAGGCCATGCCTTCAGTCAGTGACTGATTGAGGTGGGGACGGAAAGCCTAGACCATTTTAGTCTAAAGCAGGATGACTACTCTTATGGGCAATTTTTGTTTTAGAACTTTTCACTGTGTTGGCTGAGATTGCCGGGAAGTTTAACTTTATAAACATCTTTCACCCCAAACTTCTCAGTGTCTGCTTACAGAGAACTCCACATATTGATTACAGTGTATGTACAGAGGATGACTTCTTGCATTCTCTAATAATTTTTGTTTCCTCACATGAATTAAAATATACTCAAAGTCGAAAAAAGAAGAAAATAATCTTTTGGACACTTGAGATATTTCTGTTTGATCTTTTTTCCTTTGTATATTGTTTATGTATTTGAGATTATGTTGGATATGTGCATGCATATATCCTCATTTATCACCTAAAATCATAATATAAATGCTTAACACATTTATTACACCCTTGGATATAAATGTGTTAATTAATTTTGGAAGGTTCTGGGTGCTGAGTCCAATCTTATTTAACACTTTATAATAAACCTGGAGGAAAGAATACGATGTGAAGTATAAAGCTATTTAATAGAGCTCTTCTTCAAATAAGCATAATGCATTAGTAGATTTCAAACATATAGTGCCAAGAAGAAAAAGTAAGAGAATTTCAGTGAGACAAATGTAAAGTGATGCACTGGAAATAATTGCTTTCAATTTCTTAATCAAGCTGTCAGAGTGATCTAGTTAAAATGTGACTCAGATCATATCATTTAGCTACACTAAGTTCTCCAGCAGCTACCAAAGTCATTCAGAATAAATTCCGATATCCTTATAATTGCTTAAAAGACCCACCATTATCTGGCTTCTGATTACTTCTCAGATATCATCTCTTCCTGCTTTCCACCTTGCACCATATTCACTGACCTTGCTGATTGTCAAACGTACATGCACATTCCCACTGCCAGGCCTTTGCACTAGCTGTTCCCTCTGTGCTGTGTTATCTCCCAATGTGTCCACATGGCTCATGACCTCACCTTTCTTGAATCTCATAATATCAATCAGGCTTTCCCTTACAATCCTATTTACAATCACAGCTCCTATCCCTACCATTCTCTATTCTATTTTCCTTGAAATTTTTTCAATGCCACCGACTATCCTTTAACATACAACTTTTCTAGCTTCACAACTAGAATCTGAGAGAAAATAATTTCATTTTGTTAATTGCTGTATTCCTGCACCTAAACACAATTTCTGACATAGGGTAGATATTCAGCAAATATTTTTTGGATGATTGAATAAATTTATACTGTTAGTTTTAAAAAAAAAATGCTTTAAATAACAACAATCTAAATTCCTGAATATGAGGATGTGTCTGTGTGAAGGAAAAATTCTGGTCAATAGCATTCTAATTTCTAAGATAGGTGTCTTTTTAAAATGTGATTTATAGAGCCAATCCAAAGAAAGTGTCTACTTTTAGAATTTAGGTAATAAAGCATTTTTTATATAAAATACTGTGATACGAATCATGCTTCTTAAGAGCATTCACGTTTTTCAAAGAAAATCTGCATAAGTAAATTCATTAGAACTTTCATTTAAAGGAATTTTGTAAATGGGCCTTGATTGCTCAAGTATCCTTGTGCTAGAGAGGATGTAAAACAGTTTTCTAAGGAGAGTCTTGATTTTGCATGTAGATCCTACCTTTGTAACTTCCAGGAAAAGGGAGAGAATCTCAAACCAGGAATTCAGTTTTGTCAGGCTCCATAGTTTTCCTCAAGCTAGATAGTATTACATCTAGGTTGGCTGTCTTTGTAACCTATGGACCTGTATTTCACTGGTAACCCCAAAATAGACACATTTTAGATTAATATGTTCTTCAGTATAACTCTCTACCAACAGATATTTATCAAAACCGAGCTAAGCAAAAGACTTCTTCGTTAGACCCCTTGGTTAGATCTTCTAAAAGGTATTCTTGAAACAACTTGTATCAGTCGGAAGCTGAGTGCCCTGATAGCATTGTATTCCCTGTCTCCTCACACCACCTTTCCACATACCTAAGCCTCTGTTGCAGAATGTTTAGAAAAAGGATATTCTGAAACTTTTTTTATTTGGAGGATGTTGAGGGAAAGCTCTCTTATACTAAGAAAAGTTATTTGTCTCATGAGTAAATGGTTCTTTCTCTCTCTCTCTTTATCTATAGGAAATGTGAATTTAACCATTCTCTTGAATGGTCTGAATTTTAAAATCAAGTTTTCTATAACAAAATTTAATACAATCATGGTGGGTCCAAAGTGCCAGGGAGGCAGTGGTTAATGGGTGAAAAGTGTGGGTAGGGAGCTGGAAACAAAACATTTTTTCCTATCAAAGTTTCATTCTTCAGGGCCTTGTTTCAAAAGTTTGTTGTCCTTGCTTTCAGAAGTCTCTGTGTTTCAAGGAAGGTACATGTTTTTGTTGCCTTAATTTGAACTTTGAAATCTAAATTGTGAGTGAGAGAATTTGAGATGGAACTCAAGCAGCTCTCTCACAGAACTTGATTTGTAGAGGAAAATGAAGGGAAAGGAGCTTAGAAGCTCAATCAGCTGCAAATAATCCCATCAGGAACCTCTGGTTGCCCAAAGCTTAGTTCCGGTTCTCCCGGCTGAGGCAGCAGCCAAAGAGAAAAAGGTTAGTGCCTATTTTTAAGAAGCAAACAAGTTTGCCAGCTCCCTTTTTTCTAAGTCCTTTTCTACTCTACGTCAGGGTTTCTTAACCTCTGCATGATAGACATTTGCACTGGATAATTCTTTATTGTGGGATGATGTACTGTACATTGTACAGCAGCACCCTTGGGTTCTAGTCACTAGATGCCAGTAGCACACACACACCCAAATTGTGACAACTAAAATTGTCTCCAAACATTTCTCGATGTCCTTGGGGGGTTGCAGAATTACCCCAGTTGAGTGAATCGCACTGCTCTAGATGCCGCTGAAAGCTGAGGTCATCGCCGTCCATTGCAAGATAGAAAGTCGGAGTCTCAAACCTTGTGATGACATAGCGCCACATACAGTCAAGATGAGAGGCCTTTCCCAGACCCTTTAAGGATAAACATCACTGGAGAAATAAAATAGCTTTAAAAAAAAAAATGTGCTCAGAAAATTTAGAAAACCAGTGTCACCTAACTATGTTTTTTTGTTTTTTTTATGTCACAATTATGATTATTTTCCACATTTCTTTAGCATTGGTCAGGTAGGAAGAGATGCCAAGGCACTTTGGGAAGCATCATATTAAAAGTGAATTATTTAACTCATCACTAAAATATAGCCACTTCTGGTCTACGGCCATGCTACCCTGAACAAGCCCGATCTCGTCTGATTTCAGAAGCTAAGCAGGGTCGGGACTGGTTAGTACTTGGATGGGAGACCACGTAGGAAGAACAGGTGCTGTAGGCATAAAAAAATAAAAAGTAAGGGATTGTAAGCTTGCAATCTGTGAGGTCAACCAAGTGTCGCCTTGCCTAAAATAAACAAACAAACAAACAAATAAATAAAATAAAATAAATATAGCCAGCTGATTAGCAGTTTCTTGTGTCTGCTACAGTTTAATTTGTGGACTATAAAACATGGATGTATTGTAATTGAAACTTTGTAGGAACTTCCTCAGAGAGACTTCACAGTAATATGACTAAAGATTCAAAGACAAAGAAGATATAACATCCCATCCTCTCATTCCCCAAATGGAGATGGGTAAGGGGAGGCCTCTAAGATCTGGGGATATACTTGTCTCCACATGCATTTTACTTAGCAGTCTTAACACACTTCTTTAGTTCAGATGAATTATTTTTCCAAGTTTTCATACATGTCTTTGAAGATAAATTTATCTTGTTCATACTAGAATCTTCTATGGGTTGCTTTTGGCTTTTTTTGCTTCTTGATCTTATATGTTCACTCCAGACTTCTAGACCTAAATTCATTTCTCACAAGAAATATAAAACTAGGTCATATCTTGTGGTGAAACAGTTCTGTAGATTCTTGAGATTCTGTCATAGCAATGATTTTGCATGTTTCTGTGTGGCCAAGGCACATTATTTTAGCATCAGGTAAGAAGAGAGAGACAGGAGTACCCAGCTAATAGCAAATTAAAGAGAGACACACTAGGAAGACTTTGAGTCCAGCAGCTCTAGATGACTCTGCCTTTTAATCTCAGAGTTTTGGGGGTTTGAGGGAGTCCAATAAATAGCACCCTCTTCCCAGCTGAGTTCTGAATCAAAGAGTATGACAAATAAATAGTTCTCTTTTATTTTATGAACACTGAGAATTATAAAACAGAATCTGACTTTCTCATATCATTGACATCACAGCTGCTAGGAGGTTGTTTTGGTCAGCACAGTTTGTTGGAGTGTCAGAGACTGGCCAGGAAAACAGAAGCCATTCCAGGTATTCCAAACAGTAAGGATTTTAATACAGAGAATTGGTGGCTTACATTGCTGGCAGACTTGGAACACGAAGCTTCACGTGTAGGACAAAAGAGGTAGGTGAATACAGATGCTCACCCGGAAACCTTGGTAAATCTCAGTCATCTCTGTAGCTTCCATTCTCAGCTGGCTCTCAAAGCAGATGATTCTCAAAACCTTATCTTCTGCCCAGGTATTAATTTGTAGTGGCCTGCAGAGGATATTAATGATGTCTCCTTCCCTTCTACCTTCCGAATTTCATATAAGCAGAACTTTACAGGGAAAGGTGCAGTGGTGAGGCTCAGAGGACAACAAGCACAGATTTTTGTGTGTGTTTATTCTAGCTGGCGCTAGAGTAAATTTTTTGTATACAGTCCAGAGTTATGGCTTATCCTCAACATTTTAACCCTTTCCAAATTCAGCAACTATACTATACAACTCTAACAGAGAGAGCATTACTTTTTGTCATCCAATAAAAGATGTTCCCCCACTGTGAGTTTTATTGTAGATCTCTAAAACTGTAATTACCTTTGAGGATTTCTCGCAAAACTACAGGAGATTTGACCAGAAAAAAAGTTTTGAAGACCATCTACCCAATTAAAATTTTAGACCAAATTCGTTGTTCATACATAGCAAAAACATTCCGTTATTCTCTGGCCAGTTTTCACAACCCTATTACTTTGTTTCTAAAATTAATCTGTGCTCTCTCATTTCATTTATTATATCATTGTAAAGTATCTTGCATTCTTTCTGGGACAAAAGTAATAAATATATAAACAAACATAAACATCTTTCATTTACTTGAAAATAAATGGAGTTTCATTTCAAGCAATTTCTACTTTTTAAGAGATCATTTCAGATTAAACTCTTGCGAGGGGAACAGGGAAAATATTTCTCACTTTTTGCTGAGACGAATTTTTTTTTTAATCCCCATCTGGCTAGGTGTGAAGTTCAAGCTATGGACTGCTATGCATATTTATCACTAGAATTTTTTATAAAAAGTTTCAAAGATGTAAGCAGAGTGTTGGCTTTGCCTGAGTGCTGAGGACTGTACACTATGCTGGTAGCACATGTTTTAAGAAGCTATTTTGAAAGGGTAGGACTCTGTTCCAAAGAACATGATATCTCAGAGAACCTTCATTACTGCTCCTGAGTCCATGTCAGGTAGTGGGAGATGACAGAGCAAGGAGTCAGGAATCCTAGATTCAAGGTTTTGTCAGCAAGAGTCTAATCTCTACTCACTCTTGCAATGGCTCATTTGTAAATCATTTATTTTAACAAACTCTTCTATAAAATAAAGATATTTCCGTATTCTGTGACTCAAAGAATTATTGACAGGATGAAATGTATGGTGGCAATGGTACATGATGGTGGAGTCAAGAGAAACTAATTTGAATTCTAACACTGTCCCTTACTAAATGTAACATTGGAGAAATTATGTAGCCTTGGGGAACCGGTTGCATTTTCTAAAACTAATTGAATTTCATTTCCTAGTTAGTAATAGAGTATAAGACCTACCTCCCAAAATTGTTAGGAGGATTAAATGAGATAATGGAGCTATGAAAACTATAAACTCTATACAGGATTTTCATTCCAGGTCAGTAAATAGCCAAGCTAGGGGATAGAGAGAAACTTAAATGCTTTTGATAGACAAAGCTTTGAGACTTTATTGGCATGCTAACTGAATTCACTGAGTGGGGAAAGAGGCACCCACAGGGTTGTTCCAACAATGTAGTACAACCAAAATAGATACCCATGCTTTAGTGCCACCTACCAAAGTGAAGCTGAACCCAGCAGGCCACCAATTAGGCTTCATTAGCATTCTAATTCCCTTTCTAAACTGTTGGATTGGCTTGACAAGTTCTTGAGTATGTTGGCATGTTATAATTAAATTTTACTATGTTAGAATCCATGAATTGTTCATAAAGAAATTCATTTTACTATTCCAATTATAAAACCTTTATAATCCTAATGTTAATAAAAATCAGTATGTATATATTTTCCAAGACATATGTATGTGTTTACATAGATGAATAGATGAATGGATGGATAGATGGATGGATGAGTAATATAATTTTTCAGTTTGGAATTGTGCTATATGCAGCAGACATTACCAGTGATATCTAGTTCTCTTTCCACATGGAAGATTATACCTTTCAACCCTCTTGTAGCCAGTGAAATGTCACTTTAGATTGGAGGCAGTGAAACACTTATAGTTCTTCAGTCTCATTTTCCATTCTATAGAAGAGAACTGGTGTAAGTGGCCAACCCTAGAACACTGAGTTACAGGGTAGATACCCTGGAGAATTGTCCAGGCCTATAGTGGACTTGGCATGAGCAAGCAAAAACATATAAGTTATGCCAGATCTCTAAGATTTTGGAGTTGTTACTACGACATAGTGTAGCCTACCTGGATTGTCAATAAGTTGGTAATGTATATAATTTATCAAAAACTTCTCAAATATTATAATTATTTGTATATTTTTAAAATTATATTTTAAATAAAATTTACACATGTTAGAATTGTGCTGATTGATATTCCAGCTGTCTGTACAGGAGAATCTATATTTTACATTCTTACCAGAACCGTATATGACTAACTTTTTCTAGTTGTTAGCTAAAAATTTCACTTGATTTTTGAAATGCTACAGTAATTTTCATTTTATTAATTTGAAATGAGTTTGAATGTCAAAAAAATATTTTTTACTCATTTATATATCTTACTAATGAAATTCTTTCCAACTCCCAATTTTATGAGATGTGTGCCTAATTTTTCAGTAAGTTACAAAATATTTATATTAAGAAAATTAATCTATTGTCTGCTCAATATATGGTAATATTTATAGATTGCTTTTTGCCTTTTGATTTGATTACACATATTTTAAGATCCTGGTGATTCGTTTTTACTTTGTTTTCCATTTTGGTCCATATTTATCTTTGCATAGTCCCTCTGTTCTATGTTCTCAGTCCCCAAATTCCCATTTTTAAAAATATTTATTGTCATTATTTCTATTAGTAATACAGTCAACATAAGGTGCAATTGAATATAAAACACTTTTACAAATGTTCTTTGCACCTTGACTACTACATACATTTCTGATTGCTACACCTCAAGAATAAAATGTAGAGCGAGAACATTACAAGTACAAAAAACGGTAAGATATTCACTGCAGTGGAGTATTAGTTCCTAATGCAGAAAAACCCAATGTTTGTTCGCATAGTTTTGTGTCCTCTATGATTCTTCATATACTTTTTCATTAATAAATATTTTATGAACCATTATCATGTACCAGGGACTGGTAATCAGGGCTGGCACATATGGCTGTGCTTAAAATTTTAATATTTTTAATAGAAAGTCAGGTTGAGAGAAGATGTTACCTGGTATTTGGTATATTAATCTGAGGAATAAGTAAATATATCCCAACTGACTTTTGAATAAAAGATAATCATGGAAATTGGTAAAATTGGCAGTTAATATGTATTTCTCTCCTCCTCTGCCCCGTATATATTTATACACACATAAAATGCCTGCATATTCATTCAGGTTTAATTAGGGGACAAGTTCAAAGACTCTAGTAGAAATGACTCTTTTATGAACTTAAAACACCTTTAAAAATAAATATTAAAAGATTTTTGACTCCCACAATGAGACACCACTTTATACCTATTAGGATAGCTATAATCAAAAAGACGGACAATTAAAAAACTAGAACCCTCATGGCAGGAATATAAAATGATGCGGCTGTTTGGAATACAATCTTCAGTTCCCCAAAATGTTAAACACAGCATTACCATATGGCCCAGCAATTGCACACTTAGATATTTACCATTACCATATGGCCCAGCAATTGCACACTTAGATAGTAGTCTCAAGAGAGATAATGGAGTCTAGGCTATGAGTATTAGACATGAAAGGATGTCTGAGGTACCTTCTAAGTGGAAGACTAGGGGTTCATGACACTCTTCTTTTGAGCACTCTGAATTCATTTAGAGGGATCAAGGCCCGAGTCTGATTTCTTGGGACTCCCTCATGACCTCTTAGATGCCTGGAAAGAAGAGTTCTTATCCTTTCTCACTTTGTACCCTCCCTGATCAGGGTCAGTCTTATTCAGAGGGCATAGAATACACTCTTTATGCTTGCAGTTCTTGATACTTTACTCTCATTAGTAAAAATTCTATTCCCATGAAGTTATGATAATTCTTAAGCTGGTTAGTTATTAGATATGCAAATAAAAACTAAAACATTAAACAAAATTGAGAGAAGTATAAAGACAAATGTATCCATCTATAGTTCTCTCATATATGATAGGTCAGGCAGAAAAAAAAAGGATTTGAAAGTACAATTAATGAGAATGTTATAATAAACAAAAATAGAATCCTTTCCCCAATTAGAGAACATACTTTTCTCAAGAACATAGGGAATATTTCTGCAAATTTACCATATACTGAAGCTTAAAACAAGTTCCAAGAAATTTTAAAGGTTTGGTATTATATAGCAACATCCTCTAACCACATTGTAACTTGATTAGAAATCAATAACGAAAAAGATAACAAAAATGAAAAACATACATTTAGAAATTTAAAAAACCCTGCTGAATAACTGGAGAGGCAAAGAATTCTTTTAAAATTGATTTCTTTTGTGTGTGTTTTTTAAATTTATTTATTCATTTAAATTAGTTTTAAGTATACAGTACATATAGACATCTATATAGTTCATAAAATGATCCCCCCAATTGCTCCCTCCCTCCGCTGGCCCTCCATCTAGCCAACATGACCCCGTGACCATCTATCAACTATTAATTTGTACTTTACAAAGAAAAATTTTAATACAAACCAGAGAATAGTTATTGAAGTGAAGATGAATAAGCGTTAGATAGAAATGTATATTATATTAAGCTAATAGCAGAGAAGAAGAAATGCTAAAAGTCAATGAACTTAAAGAAACTAATTCTTGGTTTAAGAAATTAGAAAAAAAGTCATAGAATAAATCCAAAGAACTTTAATGAATGGTGATAATAAACAAACATATTAAATAATGGAATAGGAAACAAATATTTGATAAGGAAGATCTATAAGACCCAAAATATGTTTTTTGACACTAATAGGCAAAAGAGAAAAAACAAAATAAAAAATAAAATCAATAACAAAGTGGGATATTACTACAGATGCAGCAGAAATTTTAAAAACAATACCAGAGAACACATCAGTTTATTTCAGGTACTAAACCAATGTGGGTACAAGCAGAAATGAACTTCACTTTTTCTTATACTTCCCTTGCAAAGATATAGTGAAAAATATTCTGTCTTCCATTGGAAGAAATATCTAGCAAGTTCCATAATTTTCCTGTTTTCTTAGAAAGTAAAAAATCCTTTATTTTTAGTAATGAAAGTCCAGTTCAGGTTAATAACAATACTCTGAACTTCAACAATTCCCTTCCTTTCCTATTAGGGCCTGATTTCATCTTCAGTGAGAGTGAGAGTGGGATGGATGGGTGGTTGTCTTCTCTCTTCCCTGCTCCGCCTTTTCCCCAGCTGACTAGTTGTGGAGTTTAGCTCCTTCTGGGAAGACGTTAAGGGTAAAGGGGACGAACAGAAAACAACAAATGCTTATGTGGCTAACAGTTTGCCTCTGGCCATGGCAGATGCAATCTTATTTGGTGTTTATTTCATGAACACTTCTTTGTGTTTCTCAGATATTCCCTGACTGGGGAATCTCCTGATAGAGATATGCCTGCTGTCAGGCCATTTATAACTACCCCTCAGCTCTTGAGTTTCTACCTGGGTCATATTGTTCCCCCAGATTGTCCTCTTGGATTGAATCCTTTTAAAAATGATGCTTAGTTGATTTCCTTCCATGGTCAGTCACATCTTTCCACTTCTCTTGGAGCAAGACCCTTTAGTGTGAATCCAGCCTTCTCTCTCATTGCTGTCTTCATGATTCTCTTTAAGTCCCCTTCGCTCATCTGACTAAGGCAAGGGAAAGGGAATGGGTTCTGTCCCAAACAGAAAGAGGAGGATTTAAAGAACACATTGACATGGTCTCTCCAAGCATTATTAACCCTTACTCCTTATTTTATTTTTTAAATTAATTATTTTTTTATGGTGGCATTAGTAAACAAACTCCAGTAAGTTTCAACTGTATGCTTTAACAGTAAGGCATATATATATTTACACTGTATGTTGACCTCCCATAGTTAGATTTCTTTCTGTCACCACATATTTGACTCCCTTTACCCTGTCTACCTCCCCCTCCGCCCACCTCCTACCCTCTGATAACCACTAGTCTATAGTCCATGTCCTTGAGTCTCTGTTTGTCCTGTTCATTTGTTGCTTTTACATTTATGTCTCACATCTAATTGATATCATATGATTTTCAACTTTTTCTGTCTGGCTTATTTCATTTAGCATGATTATTTCGAGGTCCATCAATGTTGTCACAAATGGCAGTATTTCATCTCTTCTTATGGTTGAGTAATATTCCATTGTATATATGGACCACAGCTTCTTTAGCCAATCATCTATCATAGGACACTTCGGTTGCTCCCATGTCCTGGCCACTGTGAATAATGCTGCTATGAACATCGGTGTGCAAATAACTTTTCTGATATGGGTTTTCAAGTCTTTGGGGTAAATACGCAGTAGAGGGATTGCTAGATCATATGGTAGATCAATTCTTAGTTTTTTGAGGAACCTCCATACTATTTTTCGTAGTGGTTTGGTACAACCAATTTACATTCCCACCACCAGCACTACACATATTTATTACATTATTGACTATATTTCCTATGCTGCACTTTACATCTCTGTGACTATTTTGTAAATACCAATTCATACTTCTTAATCCCTTCTCCTTTTTCACCCACCCCTCTCAACCGCCCTCATCTGGCAGCCATCAGTTTGTTCTCTGTACTTATGTGTCTGTTTCTGTTTATTTTGTTCTTTAGATTCCAGGTATATCATATGGCATTTATCTATGTTTTATCTTTATACTTCTTCAAAAGCAAGAACAAACAAAAATCTGTCTGTACTCTGTAAAGGGTAGCAAAAGACTCTACCTCAAATTTAGGAAAGGATAACTATTTTCTATCCCATGTGGTGAATAAATTTCTACAGTATATATTTTTAAAGATTCAGCAAAAAAGTCATTTGTTAAATAGCAATAAAGACATTTCTTATT
Organism: Pteropus alecto; assembly: GCF_000325575.1. Classification (NCBI taxonomy): domain Eukaryota; kingdom Metazoa; phylum Chordata; class Mammalia; order Chiroptera; family Pteropodidae; genus Pteropus; species Pteropus alecto. The sequence continues at coordinate 2,690,127 of NW_006433953.1, forward strand.
CTGTGGTCTTAATACTAGACTATTTATTTTCTTTAATTGGTCCCTATCTCTACCATGATTAAATGAAACATATGACACAAGGAATTAAAGGATGGATTTGGAAGATTCCCAACCAGCTAAGATATTACAAATAAAATAGAAGAGAGCATTGACAAAACACAGATAGGCATCTTGGAAGTATCAGAAGAAAATTTTTTCTAGTTATCAGTCACCTATTTAAAAGTGACCCCTGTAGAAAAACCTGAGTTCATGCTCTTTTCTCGTCATAATTAGTATTTTCTGAATGTTTTCTTTCCTTCACATCTTGAATTTTAATGCCACACTAAAGAATAATGGAAAAATCATTTGATGAAGCCAAAGATTGCATTTAAATTCTAGTGTTTGTTAATTGGGTTTGTTAAAAATTAGCATTTTGAATTTCTAATTCTCTTTCTAATTTATGAAATGTCATTCATTTCTCATGTATCATATTGTAATTAAATTTGCATGAGAGTAAATTGTATTTGTCTCTGTTGCTGAAACACTGAAGATTTATCTGCACAACAAATGCAGGATATTTCTATATTTATATGTAGAAAATAAAATATTCATTAATTTTAAACATGGCAACAGCAGTACACATGCTGCAATTGTAATTACCATTGCTTAGTAGCAGCATGTTTCTGAGTGACAATGGGAATTAGCTGAATAATTATTACATGTACTTCTGTTTGCAATATTTTCTCAATGTAGTTCTGATCCCTAGGTAGAAGTTGATGGTTTAGGTGAAGACATTTGAGCCAAATACTGATTCTAATCTATAGACCATCAGTATAATCAGTCTAAGATCAACAACCGTCCACAATTAATCACATAATAATTGCATCATTCTTTCAATGTCAATACATTAGAACCTGCATGCAAAGCACTCAGGAAAACTGTTTACCAGACCTAAATTTCTCTAGAGAAATCAAACACTATACAATTAACAGGGAAAAAAAAATGAAATGTTTATTCTCTGGTTTAATTAGAAATGTACCACATCTAAAGTACCCACTGCTGGCTTCTTTTATTGTCTAATTCTGCTGCTATCCCAGAGTTATCTTTCAGCCAAGTAAATTTTGCAGCATACCTTCACCTGGGTAAATAACAAATGGTAGGGGGCGCCGTCTTCAATCAATATTCTGATGTTCTTTATTCTAGAAGTTACAGCAATAAAGCAAATTCGCTGTTGCAAAATTGTGGGTTAATTTTCATTTTCTCTCTAGAATCTGATGTTTATTATGCTTTCCAATACCTTCTTTATGCTAATGTAATTGACACTTGGATAGAATAATTTTTATTACAAAACCTGAGATTAGAAATGCTGTTTTTATAATTTATTAAACACAATTGAATTATATTCAGGCGTGGCCATTGAGATGTTATTTACAGATTAGCATAGCTGGCTTTTCCTATGGCCTGCCTCCACCTAAGTACAAGTGTTGGGGTTTTCCTTTCACACTACCGCTGTTCTTCTGGGAATCAAAGAACACAACACTATTTAAAGAAAGAGGTTAGTGAGTGTCCTGGTATCATGTGACATAGCTGTGCCATTAGGGCCAATACACATGGGCAGTGTTCTTGGAACAATGGTGGTCAACTTTGTCTAAGTGAAGAGCAAGCAACAACTTCTAGAAGGCTTTCTATAAACTGTAATAGAGACCAGCTGACTTATCTTCTCCAGAAAGCAAATAGACTGAAGGTATTTAGGGAATTTTTTTCAAAATTTGGAAATAAGACCAAAAAATACCTATGTCCTTTCAGTGTCATATTGGAGCATTGTCTGACAAGTCTGCCATCTGAATATTTACAGACTTGTAACTTTGACTTACTATTGTGTATTGATTAGGGTCCAGGGCCTGAAAAATTAGATGTTATCTTGGAAAAATGAGAAATTACAATTGATTTTTATACAGTAAATATGCAAATGTACATATGTGGGTAACATATTATCGCTTTATTGCCTTTTAAACAGTTTTGTATCTAATTTAGTAATCTCATTGCACCATCCATTTTTAGTTGACTATATAAACATCTATTTCTCATAGCTTCTTGAACTGTCTTTATCATATTACTAATTCCATCATTAATAACTTAAATAATTCTCTGACTCAAGCTCACTATGTATGAAAATTAGATGCTTTTTAAAACTATATTTTGAAATAATTTTAGACTCAGAGAGAAATTGCAGAAACTCTACTGAGTTCCCATTTATTCCTCATCTAGATTCTTCTGGTGATAGCATTATATATAACCATAGTACAATATTGAAAACCAGGAAATTAATATTCACATACAAATACTATTAACTACAGACCATATTGACATTTCATCAGTTTTTTACATGCAGTATTTTATGTGTGTATAGTTTTATGAAATTTTATCATATATACATATTTATGTAGCTATTATCATAATCAGAATAAAAAATGTCTCATCACCCCAAAGGAACTCCCAAATGATAGTGCTGATCTGTTCTTCATCTCTACAATATTTTTCTTTTCAGAATGTTATATAGATGGAATCATTTCATATGTATTCTTTTGAGATTGGCTTTTTTTCACTCAACATAATTCCCTTAGAATTCATCCAAGTTGTAGCAAGTATCAATAGTATGTTTCTTTTTATTACAGGGTAATATTTTATTCAAGTAATATACCAAGGTTTGTTTATTCATTTACTCCTTGAGGTATATTTGAGTTGTTTCCAGATTTTGACCATTACTGTAAATAAGACTGTTATATCTATGTATTCACGTGTAGGTATTTCATAAATAAAAGTTCTTTCTCTAGAGTAAATACTCAGCAGTGAGATTTCTGAGTCATTTGATAAGTGTATATTTAACTTTATAAGAGACTGCTAAAATGCTTTCCAGAGTGTTTGTACCATTTTATATCCCATAAGCATGTATGAGAGAACCAGTTGTTCCTCATTCTCACCAGCGCTCGTGACATTGTGACAGTCGGCATTTCATGTCTTAGCAATTCTAATAGCTGTAGAGTGATATCCAATTATGGTTTTAAGTTGCATCTAGTTAATGGTTAATGATGTTGGACATCTTCTCTTGTACTTATCCCATCTTTATATTCTGTTTGAGGAAGTGTCTGAGTAAGTGTTTGCCTATTTTTTAATTAGGTTGCTTGTGTTCTTACTCTTAAGTTTTGAGAATCCTTTATATATTCTGGATATATGGGCTACTGAGTCCATCCAATGAGTTTTTTTAATTTTCAATTATTTTTCACTTCTAAATCCTCCTGTTTTTTTTCATTGGTTTCCAGGGTATTTATGATTGCTTACTAGAGCATTTTTATAATATCTGCTTTAAAGTTCTTGGCAGATAATTCTATATTTGTTTTCTTGGTATTGTTATTTCTTATCTTTTCTCATTTGACTTGAGATTTTCCTGGTACTTGGCAATTTTGGATTGCATCTTGAATATTTTGAATATTACATTCTGTATCTCTGGTTGCTACTTAAATCTTTCATTTGGGCTAGCAGTATTTAGGTTCAGAATGTAAATCCTTCTTTCTTTTGTGGACCATAGTTCAAATGGCAATTTAGATTACAAAGCTTTTACAGTGCTATTCTGACCTGACTCCTTTGTCAGACCAGAAAGACCAATTTGAAACCTGGGTGGTATTTTACACTGCAGTTCTGTTCTCAAAGGTTTTGCTATTTTGATTTTTTGAGAGTTTTATGAGTGGGCCACTTGGGGATGAGACTAAGCTTCAGACATAGATTTCTTTTCTCTTTCTGTAATCCTTCTTTCTGTAATCCTCTCTTGCACTTTAGTTGGAAAAAGAAAGGACTCCAAGTCTCTGCTGTCATCTGCTTAGTGCAGGACAGGGAGAGTCAACAAGGATCCTCCCCATAGTCCCTGTGTTATCTGTCAGACTTTCTCTTTTGATTCTAAACAGCTTACTTTATATGTCAAAATACTGAATAGCAATGGTTTCTCTCTCTCTTTGTCTATTAATCCTCTTTCTCCTCAATCCACATGGATGCTTCTGACTGCTTGAAGACGGTCTCAAGATATATAAGGAAGAGAGTGAATACACAGATTAATATTTTGAAATTTTATTATATTTCTATAGATCATGCTCAGTGTAGATCACCAGTTAGCTTTGCTACTATGCACAGCATTGGCTGTCTGTTTATATTGCTGTTGACATATCCTCCTGGATGTTTGCTCTAATAGGTGCTTGCTACTTTTCACTCTAATGCTTTCTCTGGAGCTGTGTTTTGAAGAGTATGGTCATAAAGATTTAGTGTCTTTACATAGTAACAATGATGCAATTGAGGATTGCATTCAAATTTAGTGTTTGGACACAAAAATGTCACAGATGTGATTAATAAAAGACTTTTAGTAAAAGCAACAAGGATTTAGAAATTAAGCAGTTCTGTTTTCAAATCCTAGCTCTGCAGTATAAATATGAGGAGGGCTACTACTTTCTGATAGCCTGTTTCCTCATTTAGGGAGATGTCCAGAAAAAAAAAAAAGGTATGAGGCCTAGTTAATATTTTATAGAATGACCATCAGGACACTTTCTGGTGCAATGATTGTCAATTCACTTCACTAATAGACACAAAAAGCAGAAAATGACTATGATATTTGCTAGTAATGTAAAATTAAAACTAAAAATTACGAGCTAAGCCTGAGAATAATTTCAAATCAAAAGAGACTCTCTCATGCTATTTCTCACTTTACAGAGAGCAAATCTCAGGCTTGAGAGGGTTAAGTGACTTGCCAGGGGTATATCATATGTCCAGGAACAAATTTGAGACCAGAATTCTGATCTCCTAATTAGTAGACTATAACACCATGGCACAAACATCCCATGCATAAATACTCTAAAATGGAATATATTATACTCATTGATTTATATAACAGGTTCAACATACTTTAAAATGTGCACATAGCCTATGAACTAGAACTGTACTGCATTCATAAACTAATATTATTAACTGACATGCTAATTGTAACAAACATTAAACATTTAACTTGCTTTAAAACACTGGAACTCTTGGAGATGATATAGATGATTCAGGTTATTTTAAAAAAGTTATTTGGGAAGCTTAAATAGATACTTTTATATTTGTAGACAAATATTCTTATAGCAAAGAAACAAAAAATTATTCTATTGAATATATCTTTTCAAACATATTACTAGCTATGGAGTGTTGAAGACATTCTTAAGACTTTGAGAGGACTTGGAAAGAGTTATTTTTGTAAAATGTGTTCTGGACTAGCTTGACATTTTATGGAAAGGCTTTTTCAACTTTACTAACACATACTTTATCTGGTGCCTTACACAGACAATAAAAACAGCACCAAACCAATAGGGTCTGTTTATTTTATTTTTCTAGACAAAGAAGGAAGGGATATCCTACCTACTATGCATTCTGTTCATTCTCATATCCATGTCATGGGAGTAGACACTCTCAATTTTTAGATTTTTTTTATTATCAAGATGTGTGTAGCCTTTGACTACCATTGTGCTAATACCTTCTCCTAGAATATGACTCAATTTTGGTGGCTAGTTCTTACCCTGAAACTAGAGCTGAAGCTTGGTGGGTAATTTATACATAGCTAATCAGTCTCTGTTTGTTTCCAGGTCTCTGACTTGATAGTATCCTCCAACCCCCATCCAAGTCATTTTCTGTCAATCAGATTAGATCCAGTGTCTTCCTGGTCCCTATTCCCCAAAGCTGTCACTTCACTTGTGGAGGATTGTTTCCCATTGGGTTCTTTCCTCCTAAGACTCAGGCAAAAGGAAAAAAAATCTAATTTCTTTATGCTCTCATAGTTATCTTTATTAAATCAGATTACTTTTTTCTTTTTTTTTGGCCTAGATTATACTAACCAGCACAATTTTATCTTTGATTCATGATCTGTATTGGAGGTAAAACATCCTATTGGAACTCTACCTCCGTGGGACTCTCAATTATGTTTTTCAATGGGATGAAAAATCAAAACAATATTTCTGAGAAAAATAACTTATTTCCCCCTTTTTAATTTTTCAATATTAGATAATCACAAACAGAACCATAGCTACTAATCTAAATAAGAAACACTTTGAGTTTGTTTTTATATTCAATTTTTTATTCCCCATCTCAAGTGCTCTGAAAAAAGTCGATCATTTCAGCCTTTGCCCCAATATGGTAGCAATGATCAGAGTGCTGTTTATCAAAAGTCCCGATTTGAATCTTTTCTGTGTTCAGCCTCACAATGACAAATACTTGGATACATCTGGCATTCTCCTGGGTTGGCCATTTAGGGGGTGTGTTTATATGAAAACCAAAAAACCTTATATTCTACAAGAACAAGTGAAGTATACTAGTCCCTGCTAAAGGGCAAATTTGAATACAACTCGTTGCTACTCAAGTTGTCTTCTATCCAGGCCTTAAAAAATTATATCTTGATTCTTACATATAAGGCCTATAAAAAAAAAGAGCAGGTGAAAACTAAAAATGTCTCTCTCTTAAAGACTTCACAAAGAATTGAGAGCATGGGGCATCCGAAATGTTGCTATCAACAGTCATGAAGGCAAGGAGTGGTGGTGCCATCACATGAGCAAGGATGGCAGATGATGCCAGAAATACAGAATACAGCAGACAAGGAGCTTTATGTCCATTGGTGACTACTGCAGTAGAGAAATTGGCCAGCACTGGCCCCAGTGGTGGCACCTTCAGTGGCTAGCTGTAGTATTTTGTGGTAGCCATACCAGTAGGCAGCACCAACCTGGTGTATTCAGGAGACAAAAACTTAGGGGACAGGCAGCCTTGGTACATCTCTCTGGATGACAGGCAGCAGCAACAGCAAAGTGTTCTGTGTGCTCTGGCATTATAGTTCAAAGTCCTTTTCTGGAGAATAACGGAGACATTATCTATATTATTCAGAGTCTCCAGAGAAACAAAACCACTATATATATATATGTGTATGTGTATTTCTCTCTATATATTTCTATACAAACATGGCTCATGCAGTAATGGAGGCTGAGGAGTCTATTCAGGCCCTTTGTGGACTGGGTGATGTCCACTCACATTGGGGAGGGCCGAGTCCACCAATTCAAATGCTAACTTCATCTGGAAAGACCATCACAGACATACCCAGAAGTGTTTAATCTGGACACCCTTTGGCCAGTAAAGTTGACACATAAAATTAACCATCACATCATCAAAATTAGCTGAGGCAGAAGAGGAGCCAAAATGGTAGACTGGAGGGTCGATTTGTGGCATATTCATTATGCATCCATTGGGAAATCTCAACTAGGTGGAAGAATTTGAAGAAAACTGCCTTTAATATTAAAAGATAGGGAAAATCTAGGAAAGTCATGGTTTGTGACCCCTTATTCCTCTGCAAGTTGGGATAGTCAGAAAAAGATAGATTACATTTCCTTAAAGAGTTATTATATAGCTCTGTTATTTTCAAAGGGAGCTGTAGAGACCTAAGGAAAGGCCATTTGAGAGACATACAATTTGGAGAAAAGGAATGGTCTTTCTTTTGCAACTTGCTGCTGTTGTGGTAATTTTAGACCATTTTACAATATTGGCTGGTAAAATTTATTAGTTCTTTTTTCTGCAGACACTGTTAAATGGGTAGATAAATGGATTGAGTTGTCTGAACTGTGACTTAAATCCTATATCCCAAAGACATATATACAAGAAAATTATGTTTCCATTTCCTCCCTTAAAGTCCAAATAACTACCTCTTCTACTCTCCAAGGGAATATGCACAAGAGAGACTAATTAACATGACAAAAAAGTGTATGCGTTTGTTTTGTTTTTTTTTAATGTAATAAATTCCCCTTAAGTAGTTTAAGTGTTTATCACTTTAGGGAAGAAAAAAATTAGACTGAAGCAGGTGACACACTGAAAATGTGAGTCTCTGTTTGTTTGTCCTGTTCATTTGTTGCTTTTACGTTGATATCTCACATATAATTGATATCATGTGATTTTCAACCTTTTCTATCTGGCTTATTTCACTTAGTATGATTATTTCGAGGTCCATCAATGTTGTCACAAATGGCAGTATTTCATCTCTTCTTATGGCTGAGGAATATTCCATCGTATATATGGACCCCAACTTCT
>NW_006433953.1:2699108-2703911 GCF_000325575.1 Pteropus alecto
GGAGGCTGGGAGAAGCAGCTTCTTTATTTCTTCCAGTCCACCGCCTGACATCCGGGATTCTGACCTGTGGTAGCTCTTATGTGCAGATCTCACGCTTAGACATGCTGGTGTGCAGTTTGGGTGTTTTTTGTTGAGTTTTAGATGTTCAGCTTATTGTTGTTTCAAGGGGAAAGATCTGGGGACATCTCTCACACCGTGTTTTATCCAATCTCACAGTTCAGAGTTTAAGTACCTTGCTAAAGGTCACGGTATTAAGTACAGGGCTGCTATAGTCAACCCAATCTGTTCCATTACATGACATTGCCTTGCCAAGAAATGCAGTTGGCATTGTTAAAACGATTACCTGACCAAAACTCCTTGCACAAAACTGCCTTTATTAAAGCCTTCTCTGATAGGCAGCAGGTATACTTTATATTACACGAGCTCACACCAATGGCTACCTGGATCAGGAGTGGCCCCTGACACAGCAGTGACCATCCATAGACTGCCTAGTTTACGATTTGTGAGACTTGGATCAAGAAAGAAGAGATCGGTTAATTGGAATTTTCTGAAGAACTGAAACAAAGAAACTAGAAACTGGCATTTATGTATTGTAGGTCATTATTATAAAGGATTCCCTAATGTGGAATAGAATTCCTGAAGCCATGATAATTATTAAGAAACTTCAAAAGAGAAGGTGAACTTTAGAAAACCAACAAGCGATTCTGTTTTCTATATACATATTGGATTTAAATATAGAACTTTATGCTACTATGAAAAGCTGTACTTTTTTAATCAAATAAATTAACAAATGAATGAATATAGTACTAAAAATATATAACAAATTGGCAAGACATTTTTAAAATGAGATTTTTAATTTTACTATTATGATTAATTATATGATTTAATAGAATAATATTTAAAACTTGCCACTCTTCATTGGCTATGGAATTTAGTTAAATATGTGCCTTAGAATCTTTGAAATGTAAAGAAAAACAATTACTTCATTTCTTTTCTCTCTGAAAGTATGAATGTTACTTTAAAATCATTAAGGAAGCTCTTGCAAACTAGAAAAATTTAACTTCTTTTTTTCAGGCACTGAATTGCCCTTTAAAAATGATAATTAGTAAGTTAAATAAAAATTCTTATGAGCTTGCCCTTTGCATGGCTGTCTATCAATATTTGTCAAATTTTTACATAATGAAATGAACTTGGCATTTCTCTAGCATATCATAGACCAATGATTATCAAAATTTAATGACTCTTTTTCCACAGAAATTTTTTAAAAGAAAAACTGTTTGCTTGAACAATCAGCATTATCGACAATAACTGGGGGAAAACAGAAAGCAAAAGAAGAAATTATTTTAAAATTCAGTAAATAAGAAAAGCAATAATAATGTTCTGAATAAGTGGAGTGAGAAAATTAGATTTAGTGTATTAAAACTTAGGGAAGATATGTATGATGATAACCTGGATATTGGGAACATTCTATAAATACTAATCAATTTTAATAAACACATTTTTTGGAAACTCTCTAAAGTTCATGTATCAGCAGTTAATATTTTATGTTTATAAGTGGAAATATATATGGAAAAATACTCACACTTTCTGCCACAATTTTATTAACCGAACTATTAGAAAAGCTTTTAAACACCAAGGATTTCTGGCAACCTTGGTTTACATGTGACACTTCTATTTTTCTTTATATAGCTTCAAAAATAGCCATTTACTTTTCTCTCCTTTTGGTTTAGTGAATATCAAACAAGGATATTCAGAGATTCCAAGCTAATGCTTTTAAAATAAACAACATCTTAAAAGTATATTTACATAAAAGAACACAATGAGACATATACAAATGAGACATTTTGTCTTTAGTTATATATAGAAAAGTATTTATTAAATTAATGAATTAGTTACTATTGCTATTTTAGAAAAGTAATAAATCCATATTTTATAACATTCTAAGAACAATGTTTTTCAAGGAATTAATTACATAAAACAATAAATACAACTTTAATCAAAATACCATATGCAGGATATTAAAAACTTTCAACTTAAAACAGTAGTTACTATTGACAGATTCATGCAATGCCCTCACATTTCAAGAACTTAAGAAATAAAACTGGATAGATTTAAAAACATAAATCTGTTTATCTACACTGATGAGAACATTGGGTAGAAATGAAGCTGCCGATACCTTAGAGCACACTACATACAGGCGTCCCCTCTTCTCCATGGTTTCGCTTTGTCTGTAAGGTTTTAGTTACCTGAAGTTAGCTGGGGTCTGAAAATATTAAGTAGAAAATTACAGAAATAAGCATTTCATATGTCTTAAATTTTGTACTGTTCTGAGTGGCATGATAAAGTCTCATGCCTTCCTGCATTATCTGGCCCAGATGTGAATCATCTCTTTGTCCAGCCTGTCCATGCTATAGATACTACACACCCATTAGTCATTTAGTAGTCATCTGGGATATCAAATTAAAAGATACTTCATTTTGTTTTTTATGATACTTTTATCATTATATTGACCATCAAAATCTTGAAAGTATTTTAATCAATACTTTAATTTTTATTTGCTGATATATTGCCATCTAAATTAGTTTTTGTCATGGCCTGATTTTAGTCTGATCTTGTCCAATTTGACTTTGTTATTGAATTTATAATCATTAGCAAATGAACTAGTATGCACAGGTAGAATACCTCGAATAAGGTACTATTAGAATACTGACATAAAATATTGCTTAAATGTTAATATTTTTTCTTATATACGTTTCAGAAATATAACTGATGAAACCAAGAATGATATTTGGAATAATCACAGTAATAGCATATCATGGATAATGACATACAACATTCAATATAATTTAATTAGTGAAGCATGCAGTATTAAAAAGACCTAAGGCTTTTAACTTAATTAACATTAAGGAATAAATTTCTTGTAGCGGATGCATTGGAAATAACATGACTGATTTGGTGGACTGTTGTTTAAAAAACCAGCGTCTATTTTCTTAAGTGACAAAATGACAAGCTTGAATTAGATAGCCACTTACTTAAAACTGCTACCCACCTGCACACTGGAGAGTACTGTTTGCTTCATTTAAACAGATGTTTCAACACACTTGAATAGGATAATTAAGTATGCATACACTAAATATTTGTGAGGTTTCAACATGTACTGATTGCTACACTCCTGCCCTTTAATTACTGTCCAATTAAATAATGCAGCAAATCACAGAAGATATTATGTTTATATATTTTAGCCTAGTAAATAAGTTTCAATTAATTTAAGTGGGGGGAATCCTTCAGTTGAAGGATTAAATCCTTCAATTCTGGTTTTTATAAAAATCAACAAGAAGAAACAGTCTTAAATTATAGTGGCAATTTTTGGTGCCCTAATTGCACATAACTGATAAACCAACTCTCTATCCAGGCAATGAGAATGAATTATTTTTGTGTGGGAAATTGGACAATTACATTACCAGTGGGTAGTACAGTAATGCAGACCAGAAGGATAGTTAGGAATTAGACAACTTTAAACCATATTAGTATTGTTTCTCTGGAATGAGATTTTTATCAGTGCACGTGTATTTTTGTCTGTCTTACCCTCTTGTTTTATTGTATTTTGCACTTAACACAATAACACATAGAGGATTGGTCTTGCACATACAACCAATAGCATATTCAACCAAGTCTCTACTTTCTGTATTCCAGCTTCTTCATGTGCATCTGAGTGGAGAATGCAGGCACTTACTGGAGATGGGTTATCTTTAATCAGGGATGAGGGGTAAGAAGATTCTTCATTTTGACTTTAAGTTCAATATTTTTTCTAATTTATCTGCTATACATTTTATACTGTACTTTTATAGAATTGATATTTTGATCACCACTTTTTCTTCTCATATTATTCTTAGTGTTCAGAGCCTGGAATGAAAGAGAAATGCACAATTGGAAATAATCTCCAACAATTTGCAGTCAACTAGTCACCCATTTCCTGTGAAGGGTGGAAAAGTTTGAAGCAGAAAGATAATAGCTATTGGCTTTTTTTTTAATCTGAGAAGCTCATTTCCTCTTCTTTGCTTTGAATGTATATATCATTCCTAAGTCTCAATATTCTACTTCTCCTCATTTAATTCTTAAAATTTTCATAATTGTATCTATATTAAGAAGGAATTTAAGTAAGAGCAGAGAAAATACTATCAGGCTGCCTTAAAAAATCCCATGCTGGCGTATTGATTATTTTGAATTAAAGTTATTTCAGAAGCTGCTAATGCAAGAAGAACACTCTGATTTCTCTATGTCCCCTAAAAGCGGGAGCTAAATCTCCCATTGAAAGGTGCCCTCCCTAGACCTGGTGACACCCTTATCACTTGAGTGAAGGAATCCAGAGCCAAAAAGCCTGTATAAACAAATCTTGTTGCCTCTTTTCTAATTTACTACCCAAATTTTGTTTAGATATCTCATGAACGAACACCCAAATCTTGCTTAGATTCATTTCTAAGGAGTACTTACTTTATTTTGGTCCTGTTGATTCCTCACAAATTTATTGTTTTTTGGGTTTTGTTTTGTTTGTTTTTTTTTGTCTTAAAAGTTCAAAACACTGACTGGTTTATCATTTCCCTGAGCATCATTTATGATTCTCCCATGCACACGTATTAAATTGGTTTTTCTCCCACAATCTGGTCTTATGTCAAGTAAAATGGAGAGTTTGCATGTAACAAAAACTCAGGGGAAGAATTCATTCTAAAATGGAAGACCCCTGGAAGTTAATAGAAATTGTGGGTAGAGCCCTGGCAACAGAATATGTATTGGGATAATCAAGCA
>NW_006433953.1:2703932-2721572 GCF_000325575.1 Pteropus alecto
AAGAGTGACAGTTGAGTTTCATCAATCAATAAACAATACAACTTCTGAAGCTAGAATTAAATTACCCTTTTGGTCAAAGGTAGAAATATCTTAAGGATAAAGCACACCTAATAATCATAGCATTACTTTATTGTCCTCAAGAATATTTCTCTTCCTTATGAAACACTCCTCTCAGAGATAATAGCTTAGATAAGACCTTTGTTTTACGAAGCTAAGCATAGTCTTACTATATGATCCAGGAATCATGTTCCTAGGTATTTATCCAAATGAGTTGAAAACTTATCTCTACACAAAAATCTGCACATGACTATTTACAGCAGCTTTATTTATAGTAGCCAAGAATTTGGCATTTTTAAATGGTTGGTATTGTTGGGAAGGGAGAGCATTCCCCCCATCTAATATTCTTAAATTCTTATGGCTGGACTAGTAACAATATTGACATAAGACCAGATTACAGGAGAAAAACCAATTTAATATGTGTGCATGGGAGAATCATGAATGATGCTACAAAAGCAGAAGGAACTCACTGGGCATCATTCTAGTGTATATCTCTAGTGATCAACAGAGAATGAGTTTTATATGTGGAAAAGATCGTGTACTGAGATGCTTGGCTTGGTAAAATTTATTTGCATTCTCTAGCTTTACCACCTCACTAGCCTCATCACCTACTTTGTCCTATCTTCTCCTTTTCCTCAAGCTTCTTCTGTGTACTCTTGCCACAGGATCTTTGCACATGCTTATCTTTCTTCCTGGATCACCAAATTACCACCTCAATCACTCCTCCTCCAATATTTCACTCTACATTTCCAATGACTAACTTTTACTTTTCATTTTTTCAATCTGCTTATATTCGGAGATCATTTCCTGACTTCCTATCTAAATTAGGTCTCCTATCTTATATATCTTTTTTTAGAAAATCTTATTTGATTTCTTCATTCCACTTGCTATAATTTTAAATTATTCATTGACTTATTTGCTTACTCATTAATGATGTCTTTCTCACTAGAAGCTCTGATCCATAAAGGCAGAGATTATGATCACCATTATTGTCACAGGTCCTACCACATGAGTTATCTGTGTGAATATTTATTGAATAAATGAACAGAATGAGGAAAAAAAAAAGAGATCAGGCTACAAATGATAATATGCATTGTGCTGTGCTTAAAAATACATTATATTTGTCTAGAGGAGTTTGACCTCAAGTTTAAACTATACGTATAAGAGAAAGCTTGCCAAAGTTGAAGTAATTGTCCATCATTTTAGAAAATATAAAATTAGAGCTTATTTATGGCTGCAAAGAAGTTCCTTCTACTCCTATATCCTGGTCAGAGTGTGCTATCACTGGTTCTAGAGTGGACATGTAGGTTCTTAAAGATACTCTTGCACACAGCATTAGTTTGTGCCCTTAGATAATTGTGTCTGGCAATCTCTGCTGGTGGACAAGCCATAGCAAAATTTTGTAGCATTCCTCCTAACATGAATTTTGAGGCTATGGAATGTTATAAGGTAAAAGGTTTCCATGTAAAAGATGTTAACTTATTTTAAATAGAGTTGTATTCAAAAACAATTATTTTGTATAGAGCCTTAAGGTACTAATAGAAGCTTTGCACATATTGATATGTGTCATCATCTGTCTTGTTAGCATTTTTAACATAACTCAATACTTGTAATTTGACAGTGCTATAAGCATTATTGTAAATAAGATGACGAGAATATATACAGTTCCAGAGATTCTTTTGGTGGTTTTATGCTTACTCAATGCAATAACAACTAAATTATTCTCATTTATAATGCATTGATTTTCCGTCTTTGTGGAACTCTAATTACCATCAAGATAAGAGACAAGCAGATCTACTTCCACACTGAATGCACACCTCTTCACAGTTTGTGTTGCTTTCAAATGCCACCTTCTTAAACTAATATCTTCATTTTAGCTCTGGGGAATTTAAATCAAGCACATCAAGCAGTTGTAAGTGTAATGAGTTACCTCCACAAAGGAGCCACATTTGGAAGTTTAGGCAACAAGTCAGTCTGACATTTAAAAAACAGTTCAGTAGAAACATATCAAATAAAAGGAAAAGATCCTGAAATATGATTTTTTTCATATTTTCCAGAGGTAATTTTTAAAAGGCGTCTCATCCATAATCCTCTGATTGCATAAGTAACTCTTCCAACCCTTTGCCTTGTAAAATTTTAACTCTTAAATTCCAAAATCTTCTTAACTCACATTATAGGGAAAATTCACACATTAGAAGAGCTCTGAAACATCTATCTTCTCCTTTCAACTTTTCTTCCTCTTCTGATTTAATTACCACTTTCAAACCTACTCATTGGCCTCATTAAACTTTCATTTTCTCAATCTTTGCTTGTTCCCCAGCTCATTAACCCCTCCTGGGTTTATTTTATTTTCTCACTTGCCTAGATCCCATAGTCAATTTTGGCAGTAACTACTTCAGTAAACTCCACACCTTATCTTCTCATGCTACCTCCAGCTTTAAGCAACTATACCTCAGAAACTCCAGTATAATTATTCACAGTGGCTGAGACATGGAAGTAACCGAAGTGTCCGATGATAGATGATTGGCTAAAGAAGCTGTGGTACATATATACAATGGAATATTACTCAGCCATAAAAAGAGATGAAATACTGCCATTTGCGACAACATGGATGGACCTTGAGATAATCATGCTAAGCGAAATAAGCCAGACAGAAAAAGTTGAAAATCACATGATATCACTTATATGGGATATAAATCTAAAAACAACAAAGGAATAGGACAAACAGAGATTCAGGGACATGGACCATGTACTAGTTGGTACCAGAGCGTAGGGGTTGGGGAGGAGGGAAGAGATAGACAGAGTAAAGGGGGTCAAATATAGAGGGTTTGGGGGAGGGCGAAGTGAGTAAAGGGGATTAAATATATGGTAGCTGAAGGAAATTGAACTTTGGGTGGTAAACACACAATAGAATATACAGATGTCAAATTATAACATACACCTGAAAATTATATAATTGTATTAACCAATGTTACCCCAATAAACTTAACTGAAAAAAAAAAAAAAGACAAGAAAAAGAAAGAAACTCCAGCATAGACATTCCTCACTCTCAGGTTTTGGAACAGCACTGGAGAAAGTCATGAACAGTTGGTAATTCTCTATAAACTCATCTCATCTCAACTCAGTGGCCATTTATTAATCTTTTATTAAATCTTTATAATATTTCTTCAATTTATTTTCCAAATTATAATATGTGGCCTGTAAACTGCAATTCTCCTATCTTCTTCTTTATTTAGAGGATTATTTTGGCTTCAATTTACAGAATTCATAGATCTGTGAGGAAAAGCATTTTACCTCCTCAGAATAGTTTTGTTTCCCTACCTTTCCCCACTTCCCTCTTTGCACCACAAAAGAAAGAATATGCTAACAGCCTTCCTAAGACTATCTTTTCAATGGTCTTTCTTTAGAGCATTTTTTGTCACCTCTGAAACCTTGCTCGTTTGATTCCACTCTCACTCTTGAATGTCAAATATTTCTCTACTCCTTCCTTCCTTGTACCCATGAAACAGCTTTCTCGAATGACTTGTATTATCAGAAAAGATTAACAAATTCAAATTCCTCCCTTGATCCCACAATTAAGTCAAGCTCTTCTCTCTTGTTTTTTAACCATTTTTCTCAAAGATTCCATATTGTTTGTCATATCAGATTCTTTTTTAAAAATTTTAAGCATTTTATTTTATTATTAGTTTCAAGTATATTGATTAGACTTTATATAGTTTATGAAACAATCCCCTCTATTACTCTATCACTCATGTGGCTCTCCACCTAGCCATTATATTACTGCTGACTGTATTCCCTCTGCTGTGCTCCCCATCCCTGTGACCATCTCTCAACTACCAATTTGTACTTCTTTAACCCTTCACCCCTTTCTTCCAGGCCACACCCCGCTCCTCTACGGCAGTCACCAGATTGTCCTCCATATTTGTGAGTCTGTTTTCGATTAGTTTGGGGTTTTTTATTCCTCAGATTCCTCATACAAATGAAATCATATGGAAATTATCTTTCTCTGTCTGACTTATTTCGTTCAGCATAAAAACCTCTAGGTCCGTCCGTGTCGTTGCAAATGGTAGGATTTCATTTTTTTTAAAGGCTGAGTAATATTCTATTGCATATATGAACCATAACTTCTTTATCCAATCATCTACTGCTTCCATATTTTGGCTATTGTAAATTGTGCTGCTGTGAACATAGGGGTGCATAGATCTTTGCAAACCAATGTTTTGGTTTTCTTTGGATAAATACCCAGAAGTGCAATTGCTGGGTCAAAAGTTCTTTATCCAATCTAATCACTCATCTTTTATTTGATGAGTTTCATCCATTTTATTTATTGTAATGGCCATTATATTAGAAATTATTTGCTAATATATGCTTTCTTAATTTATATTTTTAATATGGTGTTTCTTTTATTGAATTTTTAAAATCTTTCTTCCAGATAGACTGTTCCCAAGATAGGTAATTACTTTATTTAATATACTCTCATGTTTCTTTGATCACCTATTATCTGTTTTCTTTTCCTTTTTCTTGACCTAACATTTTTTTAAGCAACAGTAAACTTTCTCTAAAAAATCTAATCCCAAATAGTTCACCTATCTATTGCAGCATTCTCTGAACATGTTTTATATGACTACATTCTCCAAAGTATTACCAGCGTAGTACTTCAATGACACCCTTTCTTGTATTGTATGTCTGAGAGTACTTTTGTTATGCCCTCATAACTGGATGACTATTTGACTTGATAAACATTCTAAGTTTAAAGTTTTTACTTTTTATTAATACTTAAAAATTATTTTATCTTCTTAGATTCTGTATTGCTGTTAAGCAGTGTGAAATTAATCCACGTTATTTCTTTCTGAGCAATTTCTTCCTAGTTTCTGTAAGCTTTTAGAAGTTATCTTCCTTTGATATTCTTAAATTTAAAGTTTATATATCGAAATGTGAGTTTTTTCACACTCCTCTGCTTTCTTATTCTAAGAACTCTTTCAATCTGAGATTTTTTGTTTTTCTTGAATTCTGTAGACTGTAACTGCATAATTACTTTTTCTCTTGGACCTCAAATGCATGGTTTGATTTAATCATGACCTGGATTCATGACACATCATGATTACTTAACCATGTGTGGATTTTAATTTTATTTACGTATTTTATAATATAATGAGAAACTATAAATGTAGAATTCATCCCAATATCTAAAATATTTTAATAATTTACATTCCCACATTTGCTTTTTCTCTGGCTTATATCCTATGAACCCTGTTTGGCTCTCCCCCACCAAGTCAGATAACCAATATTTTTTATTTATCCTATATTTTCTTTTATATTATATTTTTATGTCAGAAATAATTTATCAAAATTATTTTCATTATATATGTAGTCATATGTTTTTTTTGTAGTTCATTTTAAGATCTTTTAAGTATTTCAATTTGTAAATATCACATAAGTTATTTATCCACTCTGTTGATGAATTTTTGGATTATTTCCACTTGTTGTTTTTATGAACAGTAGTACCAGGAACATTCTTATCCAAGAATCTCTTACATATATGTATAGTCATGGAACTGATGGCTTGTAGAATGTGGACATAGTAAATTTTATAAGATAATTCCAAATCGTTTTCCAAAGTGGTTGGACTAACTGACAGTTCATTTCTGATAGAAACGTGTAAGAGTTTGTATATCTATTATAAATATTGGTATATAAACTTTTACAATCAATGCTTATAAAATGAACACAGCGAGGATTTGATTTGCATGTCCCTGGTTATTAATGATAATATGGCATATGCATTTTTATGTTTACTGGTCAAATATATTTCACTCTTCTATGAAATGCCCGTTCATCTTTTGCCCAGTTTTCTGGTAGTGTTTTTATAGAAAGAGGAGGGGACTCTTTTTGTATTATTTTTTTAACTTTGGTTAAGTGACTTTGATATTTAAAAGTTTTTCATTTTAGTGAAGTAAAATTTATTAATTGTTTTATTTTGTTGGCAATTATGTGTCTTATTTAAGAAATCATTACATACTACAAGTTGCTAATATACTTTCTTCTAAAAATTTTAAATTTCTGCCTTTGAAATAAAAGCTACTAGTCCATTTAGAGTTGATTTTTATGATGGTATGAGGCAGAGATTTATTTTCTTTTCTAGATGGATAAATATTAATTCAAGCTCATTTGTTGAATAATTCCACTCCTAAAATTTTATTACATCTCTGACAAAATTCTGTTGTCTGACAAAATTCCAAATAAGCATGATCTGCTTCTGGGTTTCTTTATTCTGTTGCATTTGTCAATTTTTCTATCACTGTGCCAATAACACAGGCTTATAAGAAATATCTAGAAGAAGTCTCTATGTTTTGTAGGGCAAACCTTTTCTTCTCTTCTTTTTATCCCTTCTCATCTTTTTTTTGTAAAAGTCTTGGCTAATTTTAGCAACTTGGTCTTTAATATAAATTTTAAAGTCAATTTGTCAAGTCCTATTAATAACTCTATTAGAACGCAGATTAATATTTGATCAATTTAATGGATACATTTTGAGAAAGTGTCATCTTTAAAATAGTCTCTTCTTACTTCTAAATGTAAACTGCCTCTCCATGTATTTAATGGCCTTCAGTAAAGAATTTCAGTTTGGCCTTAAGCAGTAAAAGATTCTTAATATTCAGTCAATTGGTATAGAACAAGTGCACTTAGAAAACACTTTGACCCTGTGATCAAATTGCAAACAATCAGAAGTTAAACTGAAAACATCAGGGAAGCTTTGAAGTTTTATTTAGAGAACCATAGTAAACTTCTTAGGAATGCTAAGGAGCACTGCTATTTTTTTCTTCCAAAGAGCATCTGTTTAGGGAACATAAATATAGATTTAAAAATAGCTCTCATTTATTCATTGTAAAGCAGGACAGTTGCAGCATGATAAAACACACAGATGTGTGTATGGACTCTCTAACCTATGAAGCTCACATAAAGCTATTTTTGATATAGAAATATCATCTTAGAGTCCCAGAAACAGCAACAGATGCAACAATCTGCTGTCGGATGCTGCATTCTGCCACTTAATGTAATCCATACACAATTACCGAATATCATTATTTCCTATTACCTTCTGCACAAGAACATTTACCAGAGCTAACAAATAGCAAAACTGACTAAATTGAAATTATCCTTCTGTTCCTCTCCTAACCTTCTTGATTTGAACAATTAAATAGTCTAAATATAGGCAGCAAAAAAAAAAAAAAAAAAGGAAATGATTAGACTTGGATCGGAAAGCCACTAGAAAATTATCTGTTTTGAAGTGTTGAAGTTTCTTTAAGTGAACCACCCCAGAAAAATCAATAATATTGGCAATGGATTCCATAATTTCCCCAAATGTATAGGAGTGTTTTTTAAACTGAAATAAAACCATATTCCTTCTTTATCCAGAGAGATTAAAAATTCAGCCATCTAATCATTACATCCATCTATGATGTACAAGTTACTTCCATAAAAATGCCTTCCTTAATTTCCATCTGTAAATTCTGCTCAACCTTTGAGACCCAACTAAATGCAATATTCTGCTTCCCTACTCACCAAAATAAAATGTGATTTATTTTCTCCCTCAATCCTCATGCCACCTTATACCTATTATGCCACCAGTAACATTTTACTCGTTTCTCTAATAATTTTTGAATTATTTCATTTTACACACCTACTGTTAAGGGAAGAGAAATTATTGGTAATATTTTTTAATGGCAGTTTTATAGACTCAACAAATGAAATGTTATATCTGTCTTATAACACTCAATAAATGTTTGGTCAGTCTGTTAAATACTAATATACCATGAGAGAGCAATCATTTTCCTCTCTTATGTGGCCAAATGTGATGATTTGCATATCTACATTAAATATTTAAGTCACTAGAATATGAATTATGACATTAATGGGAAAGAGCAAACTGACTACTAAGGACCAGTTAGAACTGGACATTGTGCTATAATAAGCTCAGTTTATTTACACTGACTTCATGCTGCCTGCTTAGAAGAGTTGCAGGTAGTCACCCAACACTAATTCTCATGGCATAGAGGGCAATACTTTAACTAAATCTTAAGTTTTGTTTATATTGTGAAACTATATCAATAGCATATTATTTTTATCTAAATCTAAAAACACTCTCTGAAATAACAATGGAGAACAAAAGACTGGACCCACTTGATTTAGGATATAAGTAGTTCTTTATTATATTGTTTAATAAAAATGAATGAACATTTAGATTAGATACTCTAAAAATGACATGTTGCTGGTGTAGAAAGAGAGAATATCCAGGATGTTAAGCCCATTGTTGTAAATTTGAGGAATAAAAGCAGATGCCAACCCTAATAGATTCCATTAGACCTTTACTACTAATCCTCCTTAAAACCCATTGGCCACAGTCACCATCAAATTTACATATGTGTTCCCATTCATGAATCTCAAATTCAGATTAATGAGAAAAAGGAGCATTCCTTTAATTAATATAGGCTAAAACCTAGAATTAAATCAGAAATATTCAGTTTTTTAGTGCAATTGCACAATTTTTTTTCTTTTCTCCTGACAGCAGTGTGGCCAAATGTATCTAATTATAAACAATTGGTGTCTTCACTCTATGTTTAATGATAGCTTCACAAAATTAAAGAAAATAAAAGTCAGCAATATAAGCGGTTATTTGAATAAATGAGCAGTTACTGGAGCGACTGAGCCCTTCACTTAAAAATATACTAGAAGCTAATTCGTTTTAGTCTCCTGATGTACCTTTGCATTACTCCCTGAATCAGAACACCAAATACAATCCACGAACTAATAACATTATCTGTCAGATGAATGCCATAAATGCAACTTTCTTTACCGATGGCTCAAATTAACGTGTTTAATCACTGCAGGCAACTGTTATCAACCTGCCAAGAGAACTGTGCTTTTTCAAATTATATTAAAAGTTGGAATGGTAAAAGGACTAGACTATTTATGATTTATATTTGAATTAAAACTATTAATGAAAATAAATACTTTTAAATTAAATGAAACACTGTTACCCAAGATATGTAGGGATGGGGGTTGTGAGTCATGATCAAGCCTGAACTTATTATTTATGCATAAAATATCCCCACAGAATGAGACCAGAAACTGATGGTTTCCTAAAATCGATGCTGTTGTCTATAAGTTTAGAATCCATATGACAAACTTTCACTAGTCATTTCATTGTATCATTTATTCCTATCTCGTACTCTTATTTTGTTTCTGTTTTTATCAGATTTCCTAAGTCTAGTTATGGGCCTGTTTCCCTACTTCTGTTTTTGTAATCTAGAATAAGGTAGTTTGTCTAATTAAATGTTTCCCTTATTCTCTGATTCAGATAAACTTATTTTCTTTAAGGCATGTAACTTCTCAAAGGTAAAAAAGTTACTGAACTCTAAGGATACCTTACCTAGGAAACTGTTATTTGTTTCCTAATACAATATTGCCATTTTTATATGAAAAGAACTTATCAAAGCGTCTAGTCTTCAGAAATTTCACAATTCTAGTTATTAATCCACATAAAAGGTAGTGGGTAAAGTAGTGGTGATTTTTATTTCTGATTGAAATGGGTCCCTTTGGTCTAGAAACAAATTAGAGAACAGCATTAAGAGCTTGTGGAGTAGGTAATGAATAGAAATTAGATGAATAAAATTCACTTCCAAGTGGAAAGAATATAAGATTTGGAGCTGGACAGACCTCTTAGCTCTGACACCTGCTTCTTGGGAAGCTTTATGAGTTTTACTTACTTCTCTATGTGCACAGAATTATAAAGAAAAAAAGCAGTAATTGAATTTGTACTGAAAAGTATTAGAAAGTAAGAGGAAACGAAACTGAGGTGTTGATATCTAAACTGGACTTACTATGTGTCATGTCATGTGTACTTTTGGGGCTTATTAAATTCTCAAAGCAACATTATGAGATCACTTCTGAAAGGAGAGTGTGTATAAAAGGAAACAAAAGAAATGCATACTGTTTTTATGAAACTACGACTAATTTAAAAAATCAGTATTGCTGGTTATAGAATACAGTATGGAAAGGAAAAATAATATTTAAAAATGAAGATGTAGAAGTTGAAAGGAGCCATTTATCAGATTAGAGGAAAAACTAAGGAGTGTTAACATTATTTTTTAAACTATAATGATAGTGTTCAGCATAATTCATATTCTTTAAGTTAGCATCTTCTGTGAGAGGATCCTTTCTCTAAACACAAAAGAGACCGATTCTTTCAAAGGGGTTGATATGTTAAAACACTTGGTTCCTATATCATGAAGCTACTCAGAACAAATTACGGAGGGGATAATGCACAAGTTCTTGACTTCTATTCTTGTTGCTGTATATTCCAGGAAGTCTCTACAAGGATGCTTTCTTGGAAAATAATTGATTTTCTGCCAAAGATATAATACCTCCATCTTAACTTATTGATACCTATTACTTCTGCTCTCAATGATAAGAATGGAACACATCTTCATCTAAGGTATTAGTGGCAATATTTACAGTGCATCTGACATGGTGGATTTGCTACTTGCTCCTTGAAGCAATTTCTTGACTTGGATTCCAGACAGCTGCATGCTTGGTCTTCCTCTGACCTTAGTGCTTCTCTCTCAGTCTCCTTTGGTGGATATGCTTCATCTTCCTTACCCCTAAACAATGGAAGGACTCAGAAATCCAGCATATTCCTCTTCTGTTCTTTAAATCAATATCTGAGTGACCTTATCCACTGGCTTTAGCCTCTCTCCTGATCTCATACTCGTATATGTCTGCACCTGAATTTCTAATAGACACATCAAACTTAAGAGGTCCAAAAAACTCATTTTTTCATTACCTATGTCTTCAAACATGATTTTCCCCTACTTCCTCTTAGCTCAGAAATGAAACTAACCATTGCTCGGAAAACAGCAACTCTTTTTCAGTCATATTCCACATATTTCACAATTTCTCAAATGTCATATATAGTCCACTTGAATATGTAGTTGACCTTTGAACAACGTGGATTTTAACTGTGCAGGTTCACTTATACAAGGATTTTTTAAAAAATAAATACTGTAAATATACATTCTCTTATGATTTTCTTTACATTTTATTTAGCTTATTTTATTGTAAGAATACAGTATATAATACATTTAACATACAAAATATATGTTAATCTACTGTTTAAGTTATCAATAAGGCTTCCAGTCAACAGTAGGTTATTAGTAGTTAAGTTTTGAGGCAATCAAAAGTTATTTGCAAATTTTTGACTATACTGCGGTTAGTGCTCCCAACTCCTACATTGTTCAACTACATTGTACTAATTCTTTCTACTTTCCTTAAAGATGTTTACTTAGATTACAAATCTATCTTAGGTCAAATCATAGTCTCTTTCACAACTGTATATAGTAAAAACTTGAAACATTTCAGTGTTTTCCTAAGTATAAATGGGAAAGTAGCATAATCATGAAGTAACAAATGCTTTGGAACCAGAAAGTCTGGGTTTACACCCCAGGTCTTCCACTTACCACCTGCCTATACTTAAGCAGGTTATTTTATTCGATGTGCCTAACTTACTTATCTATATTATTCTTATATCTCACTGAGTTGTTGTGAGGATTAAATAATAATATTTTGAGCCTAAGTAGCTGGGTTTTATTATTACTATTACTACTGTTGCTGCTGCTGCTGCTGCTGCTACTACTACTACTACTTACTACTACTACTACTACTACTATTATTATTATTATTATTATTATTATTATTATTACCTGAAGGAGATGCTTATTGTTGTTAACGGTGGTACAAGGCACAGTTCTGTGGGTGGCTATCCATCTGAAGATTCTGGAGCCAGGCTTTGATTCTTACTCAGGTATTTACAGGCCATGTGAGCTTATGCACGTTTTTATTTTTTCTCTGTGCCTCTTTTTCTCATCTTTGAAAGAGAGTAAGTGCTCACAAGACTATTTTGATACTCTGAGGGTTAAAGTAGTTAATATTATAAAAGTGGTAAGAGTAGTGCTTGGCATATAGCACATGCTAAATATCTGTTAGCTACTATTATTCTAATAAATTACCATTTTTGAGTATGAAATACTGCTTGAGCATTTAGACCCTAGGATACAAAGAAAAAAAAAAGACGGATATATAGGACTAGGACTTAGCATAGGGTGATAGATATGTTTGTCTGGACTGAGGCATTTCCCAGATGTGTATTTTCAGAGCTAAAACCAGAAGTTACTTTACCTTACCTGGAAGATGAGATAAAAGTGATGAGAGGGACAATGCTCAGCACCAAGGTAAATGTTCTAGACTGGAGCAGCGCGTGTAATCTCACAGGGTGATTTCATTCCAGACTCCTTTGAGAGAATAATGTAATGCACCTCTACCTCTCACCAAATCATCTTCTAGGGAGAATAGAGTACTAGGGGATGGCAGTGCTGGGGTGAGATTCCAAAACCCAAAGATTCCAAATCTTAGCTGTGCAATTTCTTTATGCTACAAATGTGTACCCTGATTGAATGATCAGGCCATGAGCACCTAGATAGAGAACTGTCCATTTTACTTCTATGTTAGTTGGCCTAAATGTGTTCTTGAGAATTATTAAACATGTGGAATTTTTTCTAATGCCACAATCTCTAAGCCTAGAGAATATCCATGTAAACATCAACTCAATTAAAAATCAGTGTTAATGCTTAGCATGCGGTATGTTAAGAGAGCATGTCTCTTTCCCACGGAAGTTACACAGGTTTACAGTTCCTCAAAATCTCTCAAAAATTGCTTTTTATCTCTTAGAGGTGTCCCTCCACCAGAGTTCCACAATGAAATTTTGTGTCTGTTAGATAACCCCAAACACACCATAACAATTTATTGTAGCCAATATTCCTTGATGAATCATCAGATAAATGGAGACAGGGACAGACAGACACATATATTTTCTTGACCAAAGTTATGTGAAATATCCCATCTTGTGGATGGTTCTTTTTTTCCCATCAGGGGAGTTTGTGTTACTGTCTGCTTTGTATGCTAAAGTATACACTGAACATTGGTCAGGAAAATTAGATAAAATTTATAAAGTTTACCAAAATATTAGAGCCAGAAAGGGGAGGGTCAGGCATCAGTCCAACTTAGCCTGTATTTTACATTACCTCAGCTATCTCGGGAGGAACATCTTAGATTTTATTTCTCCATTCAAAGCTCAAGGTGGCTTTACACTGCAGGTTATTATATTTTAATCTCTGTATCAGAATCTTGAATCCAACACACTCTCAAAAAATCTGCGTATGTTTAAAAAATTGATAAGAAAGTTTAGGTGAAATTGAAAAAGGTCAAAAATTGTGTTTTAGCTTAGTTTAGCTAAAATATGTATACACACAACAATGGCAACAGAAATGTACTTTTTCCTACAAAAGTGTTTATTTATTTACTAGTTTATGCTCATGAGGAAAAAAGTCCTAAATTTGAAACTACAATAGGGTTATTTACTATTAATAGATTCTTCATACTCATATTCATTTTTAGATATATTTTCTGATAAATTATAGGTCGCTGCTGATGACCCAGTTTCAGTATTGAATCCCTGCCACTCAAACTCCTCAACGGAGAGCAAAAATTCATATTTAAAAATGTAAAATTTCTCAATATAGTATAGTAAGATGTTTGTAGAGAAAATAATGTAAATTATCATCATTTTAAAATACATTTGAAAGATCTCTATAGAAAATACTCAGCGAGACAGAAATTTCTTAATATGAATTGAACCACCAGTAGTGTATTCACATTGTGACATTATCTAAGTATACACCATAGGTATCCCATGTACTGAAGATACCATATTCCAATTTAGGTAGCAAACATCAACATATAATAGCTTAGTATAAAACAGACTGATATGAAGCTGACTTCAAAGAGTTCTTTTAAAAGAAGCTAATGTGGGAAAGGAAGTGAAGCAGCAAAAGCTGGCAATTCATCAGGAAGTTTAATGTGATAACAAGAATTGATATTATTTTCCTTGCAAAAAAAAAAAAAAAAAACGCCTTTAAGAAGTAATAATTGTGGAAGCATGAAAATTTACTGCAATAAGCTGAACAAAATGCTTAAAATGCAATTCACCTTGAAGAACTTGAGATTAAAAATGAAATACAACTCAGAATATACATATTTACACTTATCTCCTGTAGAGCATATGTTTCCTTCTAAGCAAAGATTTACCATTTGTCATGTTTCTACAGTTAAATATCGTTAATACTCCAAGGCACAGCTACTTTTAAGATTAAAACTAACAGAAAATCTGTTTTTAATACATCCTTGTTATTTGACACATTAGTGGTTGTAAATCATATAAAGACAGCCTATTTATTGCTTTATAATCCAATACTGCAAATGTTAGCATATTGAATATTAATATGATCTATAGCAAAACATTTAATCCACACCAGGAGGTGAGTGGAGGGCAAGCGACAGAAGCTCCATCTGTATTTGCAGCCACTTCCCAGCACCACCTCGGCTCCACCTCAAATCATCAGGCATTAGATTCTCATAGGAACACTGGTCCCTGGTGTCAAAAGGGTTGGGAACCACTTGTTAATATAGAAATGACATTTCTATATTAGTACCTTGAGAGAAACTATACTCTAAAATTATAATAAATACCTGCATAGTTACTACAATACTGCAAATAGGCCAAACTGTATGCTGATTTGTTTTTACTTATTTAGTAATGTTGCAATTTATCATTTTAATGTACAAGTTATTTTTGGTTTGCCAATTCCATGCTGATATAAAAATATAAAGAATATGTTTGTACTAAAAAATAAGAATCTTAACTCTCAAATACATATCCATTACTCCAAAAATCAAAACACATTGGCAGACACATATCATTTAATGGACTTATAGCCAACATAAAACGTCAAGTATTTACTATTTACTAACTTAGGGATATATAACTTTGTTCAATAAGGCATTGCATTGCTTAGATGCTGTGTGGGTACCTTAATGAGATTTTAATTTTTTTTGTAAAGCACTCATATTCTTAACAGTGTTCTAGGTTACAATTTTGTCATACTATCTGTGCTAGAATAGACCTAGAGTTGCCTTCTGATGGAAATTTTAGTTTTATTCATAGAAACTCTTCCTTTCAACGCTGGAAAGAATTCTGAAAAGCCTCTAAGCCCATAGGTTCTGTAGAAATTAGTCAGCTGTTTTTGGAAGCAACCTTGCATATTCTCAGAGTCTATACTATATAAAAGCCATCAGTTACATTTTTCTCCCAATAAATCCAGGAAAAAATTTAAAAACCCATTTATAAGAATTTTTTAGCCATATTTCTTTGAAGCTCAAACTTGAGGAGATATAAAAATGGACTTTTGTTTTACTAATAACTTCCAAAATTCACAGGTAACATATGTAATATATGTGCTTATGACAAAGGGTCTGTATTCAGAATTATTTGGTAATTAATAACGTGAACAAAGTTACTACAGGACTTCTATAATAGGACTTCTCTGAACTGTTAAATTGATAGTTTATCATGCATATCAAGAAAGGGATGGAAACAACATAAGTGTCAATCAATGGATGAATAGATAAAGAGATTGATATATATATACACACACAATAGAATATTATCCAGCCATAAAAAAAATAAAAAAAGAAGGAAATTCTACCACTTACGACAACATGGGTGGACCTTGAAGGCATTATGCTAAGTGAAATAAGTCAGACAGAGAAAGGCAAATTTATATGATCACACTTTTATGTTGAATCTTAAGGGAAAAAAAAAGACAAAACAAACTGATAGGAAAAAAATAAGATTTGTGGTTACCAGAGGAAAAGGGTGGGGAATTGGAATAAGATGGTCAAAAGGTACAAATTTCCTGCTATAAGATTAATAAATACTAAGGATTTAATATACAAGATAATCACTCTAGCTAACATTGCTGCATGATATATAGGAAAGCTGGTAGTTCAGAGAGTTAATCTAAAGACATCATTAGGAAACATTTTTCTCTTTTTCTTTTCATTGTATTTATGTGAAAAGATGAATGTTAGCTGAACCTATTGTGGTAAACATTTTGCAATATATGTAAATCAAACCATCATGCTGTATACCTTAAACTTATAGTGATACATGTCAATTATTTATTAATAAAACAGGAGGGGCTTTAAAAAATCAACGTAATACCTCACATTAACAGAATGAAGGACAAAACTACCTGCACTTCAGTTTCAGGATGAATTGCTTAATTTTATTTTCATACCTTTGGAGAAACTGAGTTGATTAAATAATGATGAAATACGTAAAGTTTATTTAATGAGATACCTACATAATTTTTATTTATTCAAATATTGCTATAAACTATCA
The DNA here is from genome assembly GCF_000325575.1 of Pteropus alecto. Lineage (NCBI taxonomy): Eukaryota > Metazoa > Chordata > Mammalia > Chiroptera > Pteropodidae > Pteropus > Pteropus alecto. The sequence continues at coordinate 2,720,341 of NW_006433953.1, forward strand.
TCCTGTTAAATCAGTTACCAACATTTAGCAAATTTTGTTACTGAGCTTTTTTAAATGGCCTTAGTCTGATCAGTTTAGAAAGCATTTGAACCAATATATTTTAGTACATTCTCCTAGTGTTTTTAAGGAAATGTCTTTCCTAAGTTATGCCTTAATATAATAAAAGAGTTAATTTCTAAAATTAAATATTTTTTTTCTTTTCCATTTCTGGCCTTTTGTAAGCAAAGAATCCCTAAACCCCTTTCCATTCTCCTCCAATACATTTTTTGCTTGGCAAGAGGTATTTTCCATTGTAAACCTATCACACTCTAAACCACATATGTTTAATTTCTATTGAGTGAAATTACTTATTTTCTTTGAGTCTTTGTATTTGTGGACTAGCCATCCATGTCTTTGATGGAAGAGCACCTCAATTTTCTGCAAAGGACTAATCCTGCTGGAAGCATGTTACTCCTTCCAGAAAACTTTAGCTTGTTCTTTTGGATGGCATAATCAGCTAGTTTGTCGTCTGTTTTCCTGGGTTAATACATTTAACTAGTTTGTTAGGATATGCCATAATAAACTTACCTCTCCTTTCCTTTTTAACTCTAGCAATTTGCTTACCACAATTATTGGGAAATGATCAACCATAACAACATTAGGAAAACAAAACCATGCCATTTGTCACCAGAAGTCCTGGATTGAATACTTTCTCCATCATTATAAGCTCAGTAACTTTGACTGTGCACTAAATTATAACTTTTGTTTTGTCTTTCTCTCTTGTAAAATTGGAATTATTTTCATGTGTGAAGTCTGGAGAGGCTATTTGGCACTTGTCAATATGTAAAAGCTTTAATAAGGATGATGGGAATATTTCCAGAAAGTGATTGGCTAAGGGAGACCAAGCTGAAACCTTCTTGTCCTTGAAGATTTGTGAAGGAAAAGATGCATTGAGAGTAAAACTTGAAATAGAGTCACATAATAGATCTATGTATAAAGGGTGAGTTTTGCTTTTTTTTTTTTTTTACCATTTTATTTGTTTATTTATTATTTATTTTTTAAATTATGTCTAAAGGGTGAGTTTTGCTTTTCTTTTCACCATTTTATTTGTTTATTATTTATTTTTTAATTAAGTTTATTGGGGCAAATTTTCAAGTTTATCATTTGACATCTGTATATTCTATTGTGTGTTTACGACCCAAAGTCCAGTTTCCTTCAGCTACCATATATTTGACCCTTTTACTCGCCTCGCT
>NW_006433953.1:2725896-2733700 GCF_000325575.1 Pteropus alecto
GTCCACTGGCTAACACCTGGGGTTCTGACTTGTGGTAGCTCTTATCGCAGATTCCACGCTCAGACATGCTGATGTGCAGTTTGGGTGCATTTTGTTGAGTTTTAGATGTTCAGCTTTATTGTTGTTTCAAGGGGAGAGATCTGGGATGTCTCTCACTCTGCCATGTTTTCAAAGATCAAGTTATTTTTATAATTTATTTTTAAAGTAGTTTAAGTTCACGGCAAAATTGACATGAAGGCACAGACATTTTCCATATACTCCTTGTCTCCACACATGCATAGTCTCCTCCATTATCAATATTTCCCATTAGAGCAATGTGTTTGTTACAACTGAATAACCTTCCTTGATACCTCCCAATTTTTAAAAATATTTTATTACATATTTTAAATGTGCAAGCACATCTATCCATCATTATAGTACCATACAGAGTATTTTCACTGCCCTAAAAATCCTCTATGTTTTGTTTATTCATCCCTACCTCCACTCTAATCCCTGACAATCACTGATCTTTTCACTGTCTCTAGTTTTGCCTTTTTCCAGAATTCCATGTATGAACTTGGAATCATACAGCATGTAGCCTTTTCACATTGGCTTCTTTCACTTAATAATATGCATTTAAGATTCCTTCATGTCTTTTCATGGCTTGATGGCTTTTTTTTTAGTGCTGAATGATATTCCATTGGCTGTGTGTACTGCATTTTATTTATACAGTCACTTATTGAATCATCTTGGTTGCTTCCAAGTTTTGTCAGTTATGAATAAAGCTGTTATAAATATATGTTTGCAGGTTTTCATGTGATCCTAGATTTTCAGCTCATGTGGTTAAATAGCAAGGAGCACAATTGCTGAATCATATGTAAGAGTATGTTCAGTTTTTTAAGAAACTGACAAACTGTTATCCAAGTGGCTATACTATTTTGCTTTCTCAACAGCAATGAATGAGAGTCCCTGTTGCTCCACGTTCTTGGCACCCTGGTGTTGTCAGTGTTCTAGATTTTGCCATTCTCATAGGTGTTTAGCAGTTAAAGTGGGAGTTTCATTAAAAAACAAACAAACAGGATATGTTATATGACAATTTTTGCCTAAAGTAAAATAGAATATGATAGGCACTTATTTTCTCCTTTATTTTTCCTTAGCTCATAGTCTTATCTTGTTTTCCCTTGTGAAGACTCCCCAAGGTTTGAGTCTAACCTTCTTATGTCTCTCTTTTTTCTATGGTACTTTTTTATTCTATTACTGATGTTTTACCAGGAGTAATAAGTAAGATATTAATATTTATTAAAATATTTTTGTTTTATATGCTCCTTGTTCTAGGTGAGTTCACATGACAATCTCCAGAGGTAAATGTTAGGAAGACTAGACCATAGTGGTCAAAGACAAGAAGGGAATTGTAAGAGAGTGACCAAAGTTATATTCTTGTGGGCCTACTTATGATATCGAGGGAGTCAGAATGGAACTGATTTGTCCAAGATGTGGATTAAGATTGGAAATTAAGAGAAAATCATATATGTTGTCCTGTTATATTAGGATAAAGATTATAAATCAGTAAAGCAGGGAATCCATATATCTATGGATTTCATATATACAAAAATGTGTATGATAATATGTAAATTTATATATGTATACGTCAGAGAAAGATAATCAGAAATCCCCTCTGGAGTTGGGATATTAAATTTTTTAGTCCTTTGCATTGAGAGGGTAATTGAATATTTGTCTACAGTGTGAAAGAGACTGTGTGAAGAAGAATAAGGACATGAGGGCCTGCGAAGAAACTCTGAGAAACTCCAACTCTCGGCATTAATGGAGGAATAAAAGAGTATCTAATAAAGTACGTGCAAGTACAGATAAGATGCAGAAGAGTATTATGTAACAGAAACAGGGGAAAGAGATGCAAGAAAGAGGTTCACTGGCATCAAGGCGAGGACTGAAAAATGTTAACTGCATTTAGTGACATTAAATTCATTGGAATTCTTAGAGTTGCTGTGGTCAAAAAAGGAGAAAGGAAGCCAGACATGAGCAGTCCGAGGGATGTGTGAGCTATGAAGAGATACAAACAAGTCTTCTGAAAAGTTTGGTTTTCAAGAGGATGATCATGGAGTAGTAGCTGGCAGGAATGGGGGACTAAGTAAGGTATTTTTAGTAAAGACTGAGCTACTTAAAAAACATAATACAGTGAGAAAAAAGTTTAAATAATAAAAAACAAGATAATTGATTATTTACAATTGTTAAAGATGAAAGAAGAGTTAAACAGAGGTAGAAGCATCAGCCTTAGGAGGAGGCAGTAGGTTCTCTACTTAACAATACAAGTGAAGAAAGTATATGTACAGATGTGGGTTAAGGGAATGATTTATATAAAGAAAATTAGGATGTTTTCATCCTTTTAAAAAATATATAAGTCAAGGTCACTTATTGAGAAGATAAGGTTAATCCAATGTTTGAAAAAATAGTAGAGAAGGATGGAATAATTGTGAAGAATATAAAAGTGAGTTATCAGAGAACCAGAGAAATGTGGTAGTGCTGAAGGCCAATATGAAATGGTCGCTTCTCAGATTACAGTGGAATTAATATATTACCTAATGAGACATTTTCCAGTGGTTTTAAAATAATCAGTGCAGGCTTAGAGAAAATAGATGGTTAGGTTCATTCAGGGTGGGGATTGGACAGATGTGGTCAATTAAAAAGTAAGGCAAAGGAGTTCAGTTTTGCAAGAGGGTTAGTGAAATGATATACCATAAAAAAGCAGAAAAGAGTGAAGGGGAAGGGACCACCAAAAGAGGTGGTCTCTTTTTTGATGGTGAAAAACAAAAGTAAGTAAGCAAGTTGAAAAAAGAGTATTTTTTGATTATTAGTTTTATAATCTAATGCTTGTTTATTAGTTTTATAATTGCTACACATGTTGACAAAAGCCAAAGTAAATGGAGGAGGAGACTGTCACTGAAGTCGAATGACTTGAATCACGGGAGTCCTTTGGGTTGAATGTGCCATTCATAGGGACATTTAAGTCACCAGAGCAATGGCTAGATATGAGGTATAGAGGGATAGAGAGGAAATCTGTAGGCCAAACAATGAAATTGCTAGCAAATGAGAGAGGGAGACATGAAAGTTATTAAATAAGAACAAAGAAGAGAAGAGAGTGCTGTAACTAAATACCATAAATCTTAAAGGGACTTTCTTAAGAAGATGGAGATGTAATTTTTAGGCAAAGGCATTGGTGACAAAGGGTGTGTGTGTGCAAACATTGCACATTTCAGCCTCATAATTACTGAGGAATAAAAATATCTATCAGCAGCTTGAGAAGACTCTAGAGAAAATGAGGTTTAGTAGGTAGAACCAGTTTTACTTAAGTCAAAGAGGTTGAGGAAGCACCTTGAGAAAATATAGGAATCTTCTCTTTGGAGTTACAGCATTTTGATAGGTTATAGTTTGAGGACTCTGATTTGGGAAGCCTGGGTCAAGTCATCCAAATGTTAGAATTTAGGAACTACAGTGCAGGAAATGCTCGATAGGCAAAGGGAAAGTGTCAGGGGTGGAGGAAATAACAGCTTATAGTTCAGATGTTGTTTGATGAAAACTGGAATGTGGACAGGATGGATGTGGTCTCAACAGTTATTTTAAAGAGAATATCTTATGTACAGTAGCTACATGAATATTTATCAGCTCAGCTGTTGATGAACTAATTGAGAGGATTAAATAGGAAATTTATGTAAAATGCTTTATAAAATAGAAAGTAATATACAAGTGTCCATTATTGAAATATCTGGATCAAATACAATAAAACAATTTCGATATCAATCAATATATCTTTTTCTTTTCTAAAGATTTAATGATTATTCCCACTGCCACTAGAGTCATTAATAATAATACAGAAGAGCATATGATAACACAATGTACATAAGATCTAAATTTGATCAAATTCTATTCTTTTAAAGACAAAATTCCATCATTATTCTAGATTCTTCACTATGTCTTTCAGATTTTTAAGGCACCTGATAGCAAAGTTTGCTTCTTTCAATGTCTTTGATTCCAGTCCTGCTAATCCTGTTTACAGCATCATTTGACATTTTTTACATTGAATAGAGGAAACAATATACCATATGGTGAGGTTATTTTAAATGTCAAATTAAGCATGTTTCTAGAGCCATGAATAATCCCAAAGCATGTATTATTTAAAGGCTTCCTTCAAATGCTGACCTTTTAGTCATTGTATATACAATACCTATCATCTATTACTTTTCCTCTGTATGCTAGATGTTTTACATATATTATTTCTAATCATTGAAGGATAGTAAAATATGCTACCTCAAAATAGGCTGCTTTGATTATTTTGAATTCAAATTACTCAAGAAACAACCAGTACAAGAAGGATACACTGGCCTCTTTTGTCCCTTGAAAGCAGGAAATAAATCTCCCCTGTGAAACTTACCCTCTTCTGTACCAGGAGGGTAGAGGCCATCTCTAACACCAGATATAGGAAGTTTAGGGCCAAGAAGCTGTATAGACAAACTTTGTTACTTTTTTGCTAATTTGCTACCAAAAGACCAAATACCTTCGTCTTTTCAATTCTTTACAGATTTATTGCTTCCTTATCTAAAAGGTGTAAAACCTGCCTACCTTGGTCACTTCTTTTAGTCTTATATTTTTGTAGGCTCTTGTATATATGAAACTAAATTTATTTTTTTCCTTTCAAAGGAAAAAACATGGAAAGACTGCATCCTTTCCATGTTGGATGGTCCCTTAGTGGGACAGCACAGTGAAGAAAAATGGGTTGTGTATAAGTTCTGAGTATTGTAGGGCTCATGAATTTAGAGTGAGAATTAGAAATTATATATAAAAATACTCTATAAACATAATCCTTTCTTCATAATTTCATTCACAATTAGTTTTACTTTACCCACTCTTTTAAATCAAAATAATATGCACAAATGGGGATTCTTCTTTTCTGCTTACAAAACATAATCAAAATATTGCAAATCATATTTGATTTTTGATATACTGAAGACAATGTATCTTCCATTTCTTCTGTGTTTTCATGGCTACCATTACAACTAATCTTCCTTATCATATGCACATTTTAAATAGTTGATTTTTTTAAAGGAATAATTTTTCAGTCTTTAGTAACTATTAACATAACAAAATGGCTTTCGCTTCTCCATTTCATTGTCACTGCTGCATCTGTGTATTCTCTTTGGATGTGAGCCAACTGCCTAAGTATGTATATATACAAAATCAGATGGTCTAAAGACCATAATGGTTTATATTAATTTATGAAGAAAAAATAAGATGAATAATTTCAGAATTATTATTTTTATTGTTACATTGTATTATAATTTATTAATTCACCACACATTTAGGAAACTGATAATATGCAGAAATAAAATATCTTGGTTAAGTAAAATATCTGTACCAAAATGTTACAAATACATATGTGTATATGTATGTGCATGTGTATACATATTTACATTATATAATAATAATAATAATAATTAAAGTTACATAACAAAGCAGAAGTTACTCCTTTATCTCTTTTATTGCATTTGAATGTCACTGAGAGAAATCATCTTGCCTGTAACCTTGAACTCCTTCACTAAAGTCTGACAAAAGCTTTGTTACACACATTAATATAAAAAGATTTAAATAAATAAGTCTTGATTTTCTTAGTGATTATAGGTCCTGAAAACGTAAGATATTTTAAGACCCACCTCTCACAATGAGATCCATTTGGTTTAATGTTAAACAAGGAAACTCAATCACAGATTAGTACAGAAAGTGTGAAGGCTATACTCTGGTCTTTCTTGATATTTTTCCTTTTTTCTCCCTAAGCAATATATGTGTGAGGGTAATTTTTTCTAAACTTCAAAAAATAAAATTTGGAGCTCATATGAGAAAAATGATAGTCACCTATATAATAGAATAGAATATAAATAATTAGCACTTCATAATATTCTGAAAAATTGCTTTATACCTCCAAAATATCTATATTTAGATATTAATTTACTTGTTTATTTATTATAATTCCTAGTGCCATCTGTAGACTCACAAATGTAAGCTAAATTCATTTTTTGGAAAAAAGTATGAATTTTTATTTAAAATATTTTGTTTTTAAAAAAAGCGAGGATTTTTAGAGTAAGAAATGTGCTTTATTCAGTCATTGATAACTCAGTATCTCAAATGCTTTAGGTTCAAAGTTTATTTATTTATACTTTTTTAAAAATTTTATTTTATTAGTTTCAAGTATAGAGTACATTGGTTAGACATTTATATAGTTTATAAAATGATCCCCCTTTGCTCTTTCTCTCCTCTAGCTCTTCACCTAGTCAGTGCATTAATGCTAACTGCATTCCCTATTTTGCAATTGACTTACTTTGATTGTGATGCCTGAGCAAGTTTCTTTCTTCCAGTCTCCTCCCTTGAAAAACAAGAAAAATAACATTGACCTCATGAAGTTCTCAGACTGAGAAGCCAATGAAAGTAGTAGCTATACTTAAGTGTAAGGGCAAGAAAATCTCTTGAACTAAAGTGTTTAAGATCAGAACATCTGGGTCATGATCTGGATGATGTGTTAATGTCAAACCACCATGGGATATAATCAAAGACTTTTTTCTAACCTCATAGAATTCTTCTATGAACTGTGGAGAGGAGGGTATGACCTGTTTAAACAACCTGTACAAATACAAGAAATGATAATGACATTTTTGTATTACAGGGAAATTTTACTAAGCCTTGGCCACACCTTTCATTTAGAGTAATTATTAATTCATGCCCCTCACATAATGTATATGGCCCCTTTTAACTGTAACAGAAAAATAGAAGAGTGGTTTGTTTTATCTGTTACAGTTAATTGCCTAATATCTTTCCTTTCAGATCAGCATCATAATTGATTTATCTTATATTACTAATAATCAGTTAATTTTGTGAGGTGTATGTTGAGACAACAAAGAACAAAGGCAATTAAGATATTGTGGGAATTATCAGCTAATAAAAAACTATTTTATGAACGTTTTCTTTGTCATTATTATAAATTGTCCTTACTTTTTAAGAGAATAAGGGAAAATGACATAATTTTAAAGCAGGGTAGCCACACCTATTTAAGAAATAAACAGAAATAAAACAGAAATAATATCTAAAATAAAAACAATAATAACTAAATGAAATTATTATAAATAAATGATCCTGTCTTTTTTACTTCCCTAGCTTGGAGTTACTGTCCTTGGACAATTTGCTTTCCCTTCACTTTGTAAATCATTTTGTGAGCGTTGTATTAGATAATCTCTCATCTAATAAATTACCTAATATATGTTATAAAGATTATATATGAAAATTATTTTAGGTGATATTTTATAATAGGTAATATAGAAAAGTGATTAACATGGATTTAGAATATTATAAGCACTCAATAAATGGTAGCCTAAAAATTTTTTAAATCTACATATGTTTCATTAAAGAGCTGAGGAAGAAATGAGCTCAAAGAAATTAAATAAAGGACAGATACACTAAAAAATATACTACCTAGGAGTAAAATGTTTGACCTAAGAAACTCTACCATGTTAATTCTAATGCATCGATTGACTCAAGACACGTACATTTTCAACTTTGTTTCTGTTCCTGGAATTCACTGCCTCTATATACCTTAGCATTTTCACCCCAGCTTGTATAATATCTCTTTTTTCCTTAATTACTTCTTCCATTAACAATCTAGCCTATTTGTACAACTCTTCCTAAGCAGCTTAAATACACTGGCCATTACCTTTGCTTCTTAGGCCATTACCAACTCTTGGTTTTTACACAACTACAACCCAGTCTTTCC
>NW_006433953.1:2733719-2740704 GCF_000325575.1 Pteropus alecto
TATGGTTTAGAACCTTACTCGAAGTTTCACTTAGCCATAGTCTGGTCTAGTTGAGCTTGAACTTCCTGAGTCCAACTCCTACTCTAAATTAGCAATAATTTCCAGGCATGCCCTCTTGAACAATCTCTTCTTCACTATTGCTATCTCTTTACAAAAATGAATAGTGGTTTAAGTCAGTAAACTAGTGTTTTCCATACTGTATTTTACTGAACATTGGCTCTGGAAAAATATTCAATACTCCCCTTCCTAAAGGGACTCCTGCGGACAAATTGTTTTAAAAACCCTAGACTATAATCATTCCTCTTGGAAATTCACATAATACCGTGGTGTGCCAAAAAAAGTCCTAGAGAAGTCTTCCAGCAAAGACGCCTGATTAACTATGACTGATAAAAGACTATGGCACACAATAAATTTAACAGTACCCTCTTTTAGCTCTACATTAAAATATATTCCACCTATTTTCCTTTAATGTCATACATCATAAAGAAAACAAATTAGGGCTGAATACTTTGCTTCTTCTGGAATAATATACATGGAAGTAGCTTTTTTTTTTTCTTTTTCTTTGGTAATTAACCAATATCAGAGTCACAAATGGCCTCCTACTGAATTCAGTTAGAGCCTCAAGGGCCACATGCCCTATTATAGTAGAATGAGAGAAATTCTAACTGAAAGAATAACTTTGTTCCATAAAATTATATAATTCTAGGAGGATAGACTTTCCTAAAAGGATCAGACCCTGATAAAAACACAGATTTGTTCAGGAAATCTCAAATAGCTTGACTTCCTTTGGAAATTATGTCTGTTGCCTCTGATGCTCACCTAATTTTTTCCTGCTTACTCTCTACTTCACACCCAATGGTAGGCATTTAAAACATTTTTTTTTTCTTTTTACATTCTATATCTAATCTCATTCCATCCTTTTTGGGCGTGTATATATTTTCTAATGGATTCCTACTTATATTCGTCTAGCTAAACTTCAGCCCAACTTTTCATGAGTCCTTACATAATTTTGATACTAATTACTTGAATCAACCCTGGTCACACTTTGCTAGAAAGTTATGGTTGCTTTCTTCCTTCTAGTGTATATACATTATTGGCTCAAACCCTGACAACTCCTGCATCTATGTAAGACATGGGGTCTCTTTATACCATTAACTCATTTTAGTTCATCCCACTTTTAAAAATAGTAAATATTTCGGTAGGCATCTCAGAAATAAAGATGTCACATGGTTCTCATCTTCTTTTTGTCTTGTCTTTGGTTAAAAAATCAAAATACTGCCTTTGGCTTTCTGTCTAGCCAAAAAAATAGAGGGCTTGAGAAATATGCAGATATTGTGAAAGTTGTTTGCATTTCACTGAATTTTTTTTTAGCTGAAAGGCATCAAATCTATAAAATATGATGAAATCATATGCTCATTGTTTCAAAGGAGAGCAGCTGCTTTGGGGAATATTGGGAAATTTATTAATTCTACCACTATCTCTCATTAAGGCTAGATATCTCCAAACCTGACATCATAAATAAAATGTACCTCAGTAGGAAAAGCACACTTGTAGAATTTGTACTGACATTCTATTTGATGTATTTCCATTATTACTTTTATGGTAGAGAAAGTATTGTACGATCTGAAATTTTTAAGCAAAAAAAATTGCAATTTAATCATGGGGAAAGGTTTATAGCATAGCTGTAGTTTGGAAATGCCATAGAGGAATGAGTCTTGGCAAAGATGAATGCTTACTGCTATGGGCCATATGTGCATTTAATTGAGTTTGTGACTTTCCAGGCAAGATGCCAAAAGGATAGTCTACCGTCTGGTAAGAGAGGTGATGTGTTTTGTCTTTTTGTTCTCACCAATTTTAGATGCACAAGAAGACTCATATTTGTTCTTTGGAAGACTTCTATTCAAGTACAAAATCAAGTTAAATGAGCAGAACAATCAAATAACAATGCATTTAAGTGTTTAATTTGGTTTAAACTCATGTCCACCTACCCAGGGGGTTTAAAAGTCATGAGAAATTCTTGCACAAATATTTAATCTCAAGTATAAAATTTAAAATAGATAACAGAAAGGAGAAATTTAATCTAACCACCTGTGTCCCACTATTTAAAACAAAACAAGCAGAAAAGACAAAATAAATAACAACAATGACAAAACAACAAGTAGAAGGAGATTTCAGAATCTTTATCAAATTTAACAAGATTTCAACAGTGCAATTTATTGCATTATACTTTCTTATATAACTAAAAGTTAAGACAAATTGTCTAAAAACATTGATTAAGATAAAACATTTTTACATCTTTATTGAGGCTTAAATGATACACAATAGACCGTACGTATTTAAAAAGTATTATTTGATAAATATGAACATCCACACAATGAGGATAATGAATATATCTATTAATCCTGGAAGTTACTTTATGCCCATTGGAAATTTCTTCTTCCTGTTTCTTCTCAGCGCCACCCCTAGGCAATCACTGATTTGCTTTCTGCCACTCTAGTTTAGTTGGTTTTTTTCTAGAATTTTATATGAATGTTTTCCTATAGTAGGCTCTCTTTTGCCTGACTTCTTTTATACAGGATAGTCATTTTGGGAATGATCAATGAGAAAAATTTAATCTTATTTTATTGTTGTGTAATATTTCAATGTCTATTACAGCACAATTTTTATGTACTCACCTGTTCTTAGACATGTGTGTTGTTTACAGTTTTTGACTATTACAAATAAAACTCCTAAGAAAAATTATATACAAGTCTTTTTATCAGTGATTGCTTTCATTTTGGGGCCGGGGGGGGGCGGGTAAATCCCTTGAGTTATATGGCTAGGTCATAGAGTAGATAATATGCTTAACTATTTAAGAAATTATCAAACTTTTGTTTTTCCAAAGTGGTGTACCATTTTTTCATTTCTGACAGTAATGTATGAGAGTTTCCAGTTGCTCCAAATCCTCATCAGCTCTTGATATGTTCAGTCGTTAATTTTAGTCATGCTATAGATTGCGTAGTATCAGTTTATGATTTTAATGTGCATTTCCCTATAATCAGTGATGTTGAACATTTTTTAATGTGCTCTTTGCCAAATCTGTATCTTTTGTGGCATGCGTGTTGTCTAATTATTGATTTTTTAAATATAATTTTTGCTTTTGCTGTCATATTTAAGATAACATTGCCTTACCCAAGGTCATTAATAATTTTTTCCTGTTTTGTTCAAAGTTCAGAGTTTTAGCTGTTATATTAGATCTATAATACATTGTCAATTATGTTTTTATATTTGGTATGAAATGAAAATTGAGATTCATTTGTGTTTGCCTATGAATACTCATATGTTCTAGTATCATTTGTTGAAAAGTTTATTTTTCCTCCATTGAATTGCCATGTAACATTTGTCAAAAATCAAGTGACCATATATTTGTGGGTCTATTTCATGATTTCCTATCCAGTTCCAGTGACCTATTAGTCATAGTTTACATCAATGACAAAATATTTTGTTTACCATGGCTTTATAATTCTTAAAATCAGGTAGTGTATGTTCTCAAATTTTATTTAATGTTTTCAAAGTTGTTTGGCTATTCTACTTCCTTTGCATTTTTATTATATTTCAGAATCAGCTTGTCAATTCTTAAAAAAAAAAAATGCTCTCATTTTGATGAAGATTATATTGGATCTACAGATAAATTTGGAAGTATTGGTGAACTTATTGAGCAACTAGAATATCCATATATTCTAGTGAAAATACAAAATGAGACAGTTACTTTGGAAACAATTTAACTATATTATATAAATTTAAACATACACTTACCATTGACCTGACAACCCAACTCTGAGTGTTTAGCCAAGAGAAATGGAAGTATATGTTCAAACCAATACTTTTATTTGAATATTCATAAAAGCTTTATTCACAAAAGTCATAAAATGGAAACAGGTCCAAATTTCTATCAGCTAATGAATGTATAGATATATTCATTAGTGAAATACTAGTCAGCCATAAAAAAGAACAAACTATTGATACATGCAACAATATGGATGAATCTAAAAGAAATATGCCAAGTGAAGGAAACCAGACACAAAAGACTATATTTTGTATATGTTTAATTCTATTCATATGAAATTCTAGAACAGATAAAACAATAATGACAGAAAACAGATTAGTAGTTGTTAGGGGCTGGAGTGGCAGGGAGAGAATTTGTTGCAAATGCAAATTCATGAACTTTTTAGGGTTATAGAAGTGTTCTATAACATGATTATGATAGTGGTTACATGATTGTGTATTTTTCTCAAAATTCCTGTAATTGTACACTTATAATTACTAGATTTTATTGTATATAAATTACAACTCAAAAAAAAAAAAAAAGCTGACAAAATGTGCAAGACTGCAAACATCTTGAGATCTCAAGATATAATCAAAGTTGAGAAAATTCCATATAATTCTACCCTGACAATTTAAGGTACATTACTTTTTGATAGTATGTTTACTATGTATAGCTTATTAGCTCTTTAACATAATTCAATCACTAAAGAAGAAAATTCACTTACCAATTAAAATTTCAAGAGAAATTTAGGTAACTAAGAAGCATTAATACAACCTGTTATCTGGAACAAATATAATGTTCAAGAAGAAATTCTGTCACAACCAAAATTTTTTCAATGAAGATTTATAATTAAAAAATGTTCATATTATTCCTAAAATAGTCTTTTTCTCTGATCTTGATGCCTAAAGACATGACATCTTCAACTTAAAGTGGTCAAACCTAATTCGAGTTGACTCAAGTGAAGTCTAATGTCTAAGTATATTCCCTTTCTGCAACTCTTTTTTTCCCCCTGTTATTATGAAAATGTTCTTCAGTTTAAGAATGCTTAACATTCAGAGTGTTGTCATATAGCCTTTATTATGTAGCATCAACATTTGGTAACGATTCCAAAAATACTTTTGAGATGTTTACTTTGAGTTTTGCATTAAATGTTGTACATCAAAGGACCATATGGTCAGGCATTTTATAACTTTTTTCAACTGGTATTATGACAAAACTACTACACTGAATGTAACTGAGAATATATAAAGTCTTACTAAAATTTAAATGTTCAAACAAGAGACACATTGAGTAAGTGAGAATCTCAGAATACAATAAAAGCCCTTTAATTTATGAGCTGCCAGAGGCAAACACACTTTAAATTTAGTGTAAATCGAGAAAAAAATGTTGCTTTTTGTGCGAGAAAGATACAATCAAAGAAAATAGAAGTTTTCTTGTTAGCACAAAGGCAGAATTAACATTTAGAGTCTCAATATCTCCTGTAGGTCATAGATGAGTACACTATTTTTTCCCTTTTATTCTCAATTTTCAATCTGTAAAAGATAAATAGGTAGAGCCTAATTCTAAGGCTGGCTATGTTCTAAAATCTTTTGACATGGCGTGCTTCAAAGGTTTTTTTGGGGGGGTCGTTCGATGACAATAATTATTTTTAAGGGACATCACTAATGAAACAGTACTCATAGAGTTGACACAGCATGGTGACATGGATAGAAAATCATACAGAGAAAATGGCAAAAAGAAAAGAAAATTTTAATCTTATACCACTAGTGACAGGAAAACAAATGAATAGAGAAAACATTACACATGGATAGAAGAAGGAACTGCTAAAACTACTATTGCAGTATCACATCTACTATCTAAGGAAATTTTGAAAAAATTCTGACTAAAATTCAAATACTTTCTGAAATCCAATTATTGAATATTATATATGTGATCTACATAATATCAAATGTTATATATATGAACATTTTGACACACTGATATCAGATAAATTTGTCTATCTACTTAACAATTTTTTCTTGACCCTTGTTACCTGCTTAGTAGAGATACAGAGAGAAATAAGAAGACATTTGGTCCTTAAGAAGAGGAAAGAAATGATTATAATATAATGACATCAGATGCAATGGGAGCACAGAGAATAGAGTTCTCAAATTCTGGCTTGAGCAACCAGTTAGATGGATTGTGAAGCAAAGGTAGACAATATCAGAAAGGAGATTTATGGCACAGGAAACAGCTTATGCATTGATAAAATTATTAGAGTATAGTCATTGTGTTAACAGTTTCGTGTGACCAAAGCATAAAATTTTCATGTGTGGAAGGGTGGTGCACTCCTAGAAACTATTAGAAACTGGGCTGGTAAACTAACATAAGTCAGATAGTTAAAGGCCTATTATGCAAGCTAGGAGTTGGAGGGGTGGGGTAGGGATGGTTGTTAATAGAAAAAAAGGTCACTGTCAAATTTTTATCAAAGATACACTGTGATCAGATCAGCATTCATGAAAGATCACTTGATATCTAAAACTACTCTGACTTTCATTATTGTAGAGTTCTTTGAGAGACAATGACCATCTCTTTGTAAGCTAACACATCTATCTGGAGAACACATTTAATATTCAATAGATGCTTATGACAGATCATTTTTTCTTCTCTGAGCCTTGCAGACAGAAGAGAAATATTTTATTGTTTCAATTAAATAGTAGCATAATCATTTTCACATATAAAATATTTGAAAGCAGAGATTATTTTGCTCATCTTTATATCTATAATAGTAATTCTCCAAAATAGTTGAAGATTATGTTCAACTGAACCAAAAGGAATGACTGGTAATGAAGAGCATGAAAACAGACTTGGTGTAAGAGTTCAGTTGGAATAAGCAGAAACAATAAAACACTTGGCAAAGAACAGGATTTGATAAATGACTATTATTCTGATGAAAAATTTTGATGGTAGGTACCAGTTTTTGGCATCTTAAAAAGCATATCAGCTTTCTGTCCTCTATTTTATTATGTTAGATTGACCATAAGATTTGAGAAGATAAAAATGTAATGCTTATACCTCCAAAGTCTAATTCCAAAGAATGTCATAATTACTTTTACATTAACAAAATATTAACTGCCTGAAAGCAGAAATAAATGAATTATTGAATACTTCTGAAAAAATTAAGTGCTGTTAACTATTAAA
>NW_006433953.1:2740772-2762020 GCF_000325575.1 Pteropus alecto
AGTGATCCATTGATATGACCAAAACAACCAATGAAGAGTGAATCATGTAAACAGTTATGTACAGTAGAAAGAATAGATAGGTTAAAACAAATCATCATGTTTTTCTAAACTAAGGCTGCAAGAGGAGTTTAACCAAGAATGGTAGTTATTTGGTAATTCCAACTTTACTATATTTTCTCTTTTAAAAAGCAAATTATTATGACCTGTTTGTCAAAAGGCATACTGCAAGGCATAATATTATTCTGCATTTGAATGATATCTCAGAAAACATTCTTGAACAACTACAAGTGCTGGGAATTTCTTTGTGTGTGGGTTTTGTTTGTTTGTTTGTTTGTTAAACAAAGCTTATTATATCACAGTTCTGTTGAACAAAAGACCGGGCAGACTCTGATAGATTCTCTGTTTAAGGTCACACAAGACGAATGTCTTTTCAGATTGGCCTCTTCTCTGGAAGCTTTGGAGTGCAACCAGACTCTTTTGATTGTTGGCAATACCCAGCTCCTTATGTTTGTAAAATTGAGATCTCCATTCTCTTGCTGGCTGTCGGTCAGGAATCATTCGCAACTCCTATAGGCCAGTCTCCAGTTCTGACATGTAGTTCTTTCGTCTTCAAGCCAGCAGTGCTGCATTGATTTATCTTGTGCTTTGAACATATCTAACTTCGCCTACTTGGGTCAGTTGGAGAAAACTTTTAGATTACCAGTTTATTATAAAGCCTGTAACTCAGGAATAGCCAGATAGAAGAGATGCATAGTGCAAGGTATGTGGGAAGGAGTGAGGAACTTTTATGACCTCTGATTAGGCCATTCTCTCAAAATTTGCATGAGTTCGCCAACCCAGAGTCTCCTGGGGCTTTCTTTTAAAAAGAAATTAAAAAAAAAAAAGTGCATTCTGGAAATTCAAAGGCTAATGAAAAAAATAACACATTAACAATTATACGGTGGCAAATGGTATAACAGAAGCACAGCATTATCAAATACTATGTACACAAATGAGAAAACAAATAAAATTTTTTTCTGGCCAGGTAAGGGAAGAATGAAAATTGAAGTAGCTCCTGACTTGGAAATTGTTGTGGGAAAAGAACAAATGGGTAAGCAGTTTATTTTTGCTATATGGGTAGTAGTTTATTTTTGAAAATTCTTTCATTATAGTAGAAGCTATATATTCAATTAAAAATATAGGAAAAGAAATGATGATGATGAAAACTAAATATCACATAGTATGAGGCATAAAGTTCAAAGAATAATCAGATTCTCTATCCATTTGTACTTGGTAGTTATTTTTGGAAAATCTGTCACCTTCAGAATGTAGTAATTCAATAAATAAGTATTGAGCTCAGCATGCACCAGGCACACCTCCTATACACCAGGCACTTCCTCTAAGAGCGAGTCTAGAGGCACAGAGGTGAAAAACGTCTTTGCTGTCAGAGAGGCATTCTAGTGAGGGATACAAATAATACATGAGATGAGATTTCCTCAGACAAGTGAAAGACGAGCAGGAGTCTATTCTGTGACCACTGGAGCAACTGGGCTTGTCTATGAGGATTCCCTGGACAAAAAAAAAAAAAAAAAGATATCTTGAGAGTTTTAAGACCTTGACATGTGTAGGAAAAAAAAAGTCATATTATTTTCTGGGTATAGAAAATTTCCAGTGACTTTTCAAGAAAATTGTACTTTTGTTTTAGGAAAAGTCATTTTGAATATACCTTTTATTTATATAAGCACCTCCCCATGTTTCTAGAAAACAAAACCAATGCCGGAACCTTTATCTTAACACTATTATTGCAGGTAAAGCTCAATGTCATGTGTAATTTTTAACTAAAGCTATGTCTGCAAACCTGTTGCCCTTCAGAAGAAATGATTTTTGGCCTGGTAAGAACATAGTGTTCATTGAACTGTAAACTGATTTTATACTTGTAGCCTTGTGTATATTGGTTTTCAAATATTTGTGGACAAAACTGATAAGGGGGAAGTATATACCATCCCACAATGTGCCACTTTGGCATGTGGATTATTTCAGGGTGAAGGCAGTCAGGCCCAGCAGACTCAGGAAGAGCTTTTTATGTCCCCCTTAACTCCTTAAAGGAATTTAGGTAGGGGCCTGTGCCAGGAAAAGAGCTAATATCAAAGATAACTTTTTATATCAGAATTTTCTGCATAGCATGGCAAACATTTGTTTATCAAACATCTGCTTTCTCTTCTTCCTGTGAATTGTATCCCCTTTGAAGCTCCATACATCCTTCTCCTAACATCCTTCTCCTTACCATACATCCTTCTCCTTAGGACCATACATCCTTCTCCTTAGGACCATACATCCTTCTCCTTAGCTCACTACGGTATATACTCCTCAATTACCTGTCAAGGAGTCTCATATTTTTAGGTATAAAATTTGGTTTTCTCCTATTAATCTGTCTTATGTCAATGTAATTAGTAAACCAGCTAAAGAACCTAGAAGGGAAGAGGGGAACAGTTTTGGGCCCTTACACTGTTACTGCAGGAAAAATCTATAGGTATGAGTTTCATGCCACACAAGATAGACAGTGAATCAGATTTAAAAATAATTTACATATGTTATTATTCGAATGAATGACTTAGATATGCCACTCTTGGATTATTGTGTTCCAGCCGATAGGGCTATGGTGGTCATAGGATGGTTCCACATCTTTTTGGGAGAGAACATAGAATTTTCTCTAAATGATAAGGAATTTAGAAGTGTCCTAAGAAGACTTTGTTGGAAATAAAATAAACTATGAGATATGAGTCTGAAACTGGGACCTCTCTGTAACTCATGACAATTTAACTTTTGATTTGGAATCACAGATGTGCATAGAGTACTCAAATTGATATATATAGAATACTCATAGGTAGTTTCTCAAATATGTGTGCATGTGTGTGTGTGTGTGTGTGTGTGTGTGTGTGTGTGTGTGTTTTGAGCAGGAGTTAGCATCTTCCCACAAGCTAGATAGAGAAATAAGATATTCTGAGAATGGCCTTGGTCCTGTGGACCCTAATATGAGGCATCTTTAGGAACTAGTTTTACATTACACTTTGTGTTGTATTTCTATATTCTTTTCCTCACGTCTTCAGGGAAATATTAGTACAATGGTTGACACCATTAGAGTTGTGCAGTAGTAAATTCTGAGACAGCCTGCTCCATGTTAAACACGGGGTGACATTGGAGAGGATGGAAAGGCCAACCTTCCAACTGCTGCAATAAGTGATGATCACCAGGAGAGGCTGACTGTACCCCGCAGAGTTGTTCTCCATATGATGTATTATTACCGACATGAATGCTAATGAATTAATGAGTAAGCTGAAGTGGAAAATTTGAGGAACTTATTCCTGAGTACTCATAAGACAGCTCCTTGGAGGGCTCTCAGAAATAACTAGAGGATTTTGTGTAAGGGGATTTGATGTCAAATTTAATTGGGGTGCTTAATGAGAATATAAACTAATTTTCCTGCTGTCATATGAAGCCAGGATTTGTTGGTAATTTGGAAGATAATGAATAGAAAGGATTGGGTCAATATGGAGAGAAAGGCAAGAGTCTATGTCACTTTAGGTATTGATGCTGAACTCCTTGGAAATGGAAAATCAGTGGCTCTAAAATAAAGCCACAATAATCACAAAACTGGGAAAATTTCATCTTCTGAGGCTATAGAAAAAATGACATCACTTGACTGTAGGAAGCACTTTATTCTAACAAAAATGTGACAAACTATGAAATTTCAAAAGAATTGCTTTGATCTTGTTTATTCCTACATTTCAAGTTCCTAGCAGAGCACCCTACACTATGGTAAGCTTTTGAAAAAGTTAGTAAATAGATATTCTTATTAAATATGATCTAAATTAATAATTTTTAAAAATTGGTCTCCATTGTTAAAGGAATAAATTACAAACTCTAGCATATAGCCTGGCTCCAATCTACTTAGACAATCTCATTTCTCAATACCTCTCTACGTGAACTCTATAATCATTTAACCCTCAGCCTTTCACTAAACACACCTTCCCTAACCCTGTTGCCAGTTTTGCTTAGCTCTTCCCTTAATTGGGATGCATTTCTCCCAGTTGCAATGTCCACATCTATATTTCTATTTGATCTCAAAGGTTCTACTAACTGCTCATTCTTTTCATACATGTTAAGTCTACATAGACTGAATTAATCATTCTCTACTTCTCACTCCTATAATACTTTGGACTTTGCAGGGATGTATAAATTTTTAATAGTTAGTTCTGTTACTTCCGCTTATGCCCTATGGTTTTTTCCTTGGCATCAACCAGAGGGAAGTTTTATGTATTTGTTTGTCTCTTTGTTTAATGTAAATTAGGTCATATCACTCCATTGTTCAGAATCCTCCAGTGGTTTGCCATCACACTTAAAATTAAATAATTGCAGGATAATTAGTTCAAATTCAGTCTCTCTTCAGTAAGCAGAATGGAATAAACATAGACCTAGATGTGTGTGTGCTTTTGATACAGGCTGTTGGTCTAGATGAGGCTTATTCACCAAGCAGAAAATTTTGTTCTAACCACCTAAAACCTGTTACTCTTTTTTACTCTTAAATGGCATAAGACTTAGCCTTCTAACCTTGATTTAATTTTGGTCAAACCATAAAAAGTCTCAACCATGAAATCCCTTTCTGCGTGCAATGCTAATTTGAATTTCCTCAGTTTCTCTGGATCTTCAGTTGATACTAACTAGCTGCTAGAAATACATGGCTACTTTTAGTTGAAACCGCAATTTTTTAATTCCTTGATTATTTGAGATGCACATAGATAGGCTTCTGAGACTTTACCTAGTTCTTGTTCCTGCCCCCCCAACAAAAGAGAATTTTTTTTCAATTTATATTACTTTGAAAATCATTTGTGATGTGAAATTATGCTAAATTTAGGGTGTGAAATGTTTTTTGTAACTCCAAAAGAAACAGAGGGTAACGAACTATGTATTTATACTACATATATATATACACACACACACATAACATGTATATATTGAATTATATAGCATATATAATATATGTGTATGTATACATATATACACACAGTATTATTACATCCATATTTTATAATTTAGTTTGCCATTAGTAGCAGTTAGAGAAAATATTTCATTTATGAATATCTCTATTATTTCACATCGAATCAAGCTTAAGTTGGAAAAATAAAAAAAATAATGGAAGCTTCTGTATCCATTGGTTTTATTTTCTTCACTGGATATAACGCACAATTATGGAAAGCTTCTCACTAATGAAAACACAAAATAAACAAAGCTAAAGTGACACTTAAGCTACATAGTGCCTATAGCAATTGGCATCCTTCATCACTCTCTTCTATTTTTCCCTTTGCAGCTAGGGTTCTGGATGAAATCTATATTTTGCCAAGGACATGTACTCATGTGCTAATTGGAAGACAGAAAGCCAGTAGAGGTGTTTTCCTGTGGTGATGCTGCCTGACACATCCCACTGTCTAGTCAACCCCTTAATAGCATGGGGCAGCTATAGCCATTACAGTGGAGAGATCAATGACAACAAAGTTTTCTATCCCCTGTGTCATACCCAATCTGGTGTTATTTTAAGTTCTAAAGCCTAAATCAGCCACCCAAATTTTACTCCTTCATTCCTTTGAATGATTTTTAAGCACTTATTTCTCTGTATTAAATCTCATTCTACCTGAAATCCCCCAAATGGTTTCTGTTATCTGCATTCAAACCTGCCTGATACAGCAGTTAATATTTCTGCATCCTAAGAATACATTGGAGAGTAAGGGGCTTTAATAACAGAAAAGGCTAGTTTATTAATGATTGATATGTTATCAAATGATTGGTATTGTTTCAACACAAAAGCCAGATTTTGAAACATCTGTTAAAATTTCTTACCTCACTCCTATACAAAACAAGCCTCAAAAGACCACAAATACCTTGATAAACTCCTATACTTTGGAAATGGGTGAGCTGGTTGAAAAGAAAGGATAAACGATGTCAGTCACCATTGTCTATCCTAACTTCCTGACATATTGTCAAGTATAGCTTGGAGGGACTGATAGCTATTCTGTTTCCCTCAAATGGGTAATTTGGTGAAATCCCTGAGTGTAGGAATTTCACACTCTATTGACATTCTTGAAATAGTTTAGATTATATTTTACCATGAAAAATTTAAATGGAAAAAAATATTCAATCTTCTGTTCACAATATTTTGTTTACCTTATTGAGATTGTTATAGAACAGAAAAATATAGAGATATTCATAAATGAAATATTTCCACCTGGCATTAGCAGAGCCAAACACTAAACACTGAGCATTGCAGTGGAGAAATACTGGCTATTTTATTGATGAATGGCAGCATCCAGGAGAAGGGGAAGCTAATGCTCAAAAGCCCAAACTCCACCCCTTTACTTTTATAAGCTGGTAAACCCTACTGGGATATATTTCCCAACTTCACTCTCCAAAGAGAGATCAAAAGAAAGGGAGACATTGAAACCCAGGGTTCTTATGACTTTGATTAAATTTACTTTTAAATCCCACCTCTAGAAATCATCTCTCTCCCTCCCTCTCTTTCTTTCTCTCCCTCTTTACCCATCAGAGACCCAGGCTCTTCCTTGGATAATCAGTAAACTCGCAACACAGCTGAAGACAGTGACCCAGACCTGACTAATGATCACATGGTCTGGACCTCTGGCAAGCTAAAGATAACATCTTGACCTGTTATGTTTCAGTCCTGATCCCTAAAATGGACCGACCCCCTGGCTACTTTCCCATGAGACTAGACAGAGAGACTCCAAAGAAGACCTCAGAACTGTCCTCAAGACCTGAAGAAACAATTCATTACCTTTACCTCACCTCCGACCACTCAGCTCCCAACACTACCCCAACCCCCTAACCTGCAGTGTCTTGTGATTTTGCCCTGCCTAATCTGTAACCTGCACACCATTCCAGTTCGGGATTTTCAGCATTAGCTTCTCGTTCTACTGAATGGCACTATTCATCAATAATATAGCCAATATCTCTGTGTTTAGTGTTTGGCTCTGCTAGTGCCAGGTGGATGAACTGTTTCTGTTCTATAACAGGATGATGACAATAACATGTCAGGTTCTTTGGCTATGATAAAGAAAGATGGTCCATTGTTCTGTGGCTCACTGTTTCTATCAGCACGCAACCAAAAAGCTCTACCAGCTGAAACAAGTCTATCAACTGACAAAATTTGTTGGCTTTGCCAGATCTAACACCATAAGTCATTTGTCAAATGATATTGTCAAGCAATGAGAATTAGGTATAAAGTTATTTTTAATTATACAGAGGCTCACTGGCTTAATAGATAAAATGCTTTTAAGCTTTAGACTAAATTTCGAGCAAAGAGTTAAGTCTTATTGAGGAAAAAAAAGAAAATTGTAAGAACAATTTAATGAAGGGAAGTTCATTCCTGAGTTGCAAATAGTTTCAGACATTTGAAATGTCTAAAATTTTTTAGTTCATTGTCCTAATATTACCAATCCGCAAGCAATTTTGCCTTTGGAAAAAATTTCTATGCTGGATAAGGATACTGGAGCCAGGCATATACATAAATTCCTTAATAAAAGAAAATGTTTTGTAAATCAGAATTCAATGATTTTTTTAAAATTTATTTTATAGACAACATACTGTCCTTTTCTATTTTATGTTAATTTTTATTGACACATTGAAATACAGATATCAAGTGTATGGTGAATTCTGACAAATGCATAAGCCCATGTAAACACCTCTATAAAAATATAGAAAATTCCCCTATGTACCTTTACAGTCAAGTTTCTTACAACAAAAACTTTCTGATATCTATCACCATAGATTATTTTTTATTTTATTGAATTTCTTATAAACGGAATAATTATATACCATGTACCCTCTTGTATCTGGCTTCTTTTAATCCACATAATATTTTTTTTAATATCCATTCAAGTCGTGTGTGATAACATGCATTCCTTTGTTTTGATAAGTAGTGTAAGAGCTCTGCCACTCTTCATTTAAATCAACGTACTCCTCATTCCTCTCTCCTTTGGCCTATTTTATCCATGCATTTTACTTTTGCATATGCTATAGACAAAATATCTTTCAATTAATTTTTCATTAGACAATTATCTTTTAGTACAATTCAGAACAATAAATTATCAATTTTTTAAAATTTTATTTTTTGCCATTCCTAGTCATTTTTTTTATACAGATCCTAGTTTCTGTTTGATATCATACAATTCCAACCTAAAGAACTTTCATTTTCTTTTAGTTCATGTATGTTAGCAGTGAATTCCCTCAGTTTTTGTTCTTCCTAAAAAGTCTTTAATCTTCCCTCATTTTTAAAAGATATTTTTGCTAGGTAAAGAATTCTTGGGTGACTTTGTTTTTCTTTCAGTACTTTAAAGATGCCACTAAATTGTCTTTATGCTTGCATAATTTCCGATGAGAAGACTTCTGTAATTCTTACTTTTGTCTGTGGATGCAAATTATCTTTTTTTCCTCTGGCTGCCTTCAAGATTTACTCTGTACCTCTGATTTTTAGCAATTTCAATCTGATGTGTTTTTGTATGTGTTTTTTTGTTGTGTTTTGTTTTTAGTTTCCTTCTTAAGTCTCTATTGGGTTTTTTCAAATATATGATTTTTATTATTTTTGGAAAATTCTCAGCCATTATCTCTTCAAATATTCCTTCTCCATTCACTCTCAATTAGCTGTCTGTTTTATAATATCCCACGGACTGTTTTGTTCTTTTTTCCTGCTAGTTTATTTTTGTGTTAAATCAAAGGCATTCTTTGATTATGTCATCATTTTTTTCTAGCATTTTGATTTCATTCATGTCTTTGCAAAAATTTCTCATCTGTTCATACATGCTGTCTACCTTTTCCACTAGAGCCTTTAGCTTATTCACATAGTCATTTTAAATTCCCTGTCTAAACCTGATTTTGTTGATTATTTTGACCCATAATACCAAGTTATATTATTTTTGAATATCCCTTGATAGTCATTTGTTTCTTTTTTTTGTTTTGTTTTGTTTTGCATGTGTTTCATAATTTTTAGAATAAAAGAAACAGGCAAATAATATTTTTGCCAGAAATTGATATGCTTCTCCTTCTGTTATGCCTTAAGTGTACTGGATTGAGTTAATCTAGTTGTGAGTTTAGCTGGGTTTAATTGTTTACTTTTGTTTAAAGTTTGTTTTTGCTATTATTACCCTCAGTGTACTACAAGCTTCAAATTCCTCTAGCATTACCTTATGCTTAGTGTAGGACTAAATTGCTAGATTTTCTCAGTGTTTCTATTTCACCCTCAGCTTTAGGTGTTTCCACTAAGCCTGTGCCTCAGAGATGGCTTCTCTCCATGCTCTTGTCCATTCTACAGTGGTAGACCTCTATTACTCATTACTTATTATGCATTACTATTTATTATGCCTATTGGTCTGGTAAGGACTGGGGTGTATTCTCTTGTCACAATTTAGCCTATTTTAGGCAAGCTTTATATCCTGGGTATCAAGTATGAGACATTTTCAGTGACTCTGCCTCTTACACAGTAATAGGACACCCCTAACAACCTAAGCCTAGGATGGTTTCTTTCTGAAGCCCAGGAGTAGAGAAAAAAAATTTTAATTTCCTACAGCCAAATGTATTATCACTGGATCCCCAGTAGGTGACAGAGTTTGCTTCTCTCAAGACTTTCATCTAGTGAGATTTTTGTGCCTTTCTTACTATCGTCCCTCAGGCTCTAAGGGTTGCTTTCCCCACTCTCCCACATTGCCTTCTATCTTTTTCATGAGAATTTGGTGAGATCTATTGCCAAAAGCCTTCAGATGGCTGCAAATTCTAATGCTAACTTATATTTTTTCTTTAGCAACTGGTTAAATATTTTAGCTGAATACTTTTTCTGGGGAAAGAATTCTAAGGTGTTAGCTTTTATCTTTTAAAATGTCATTCCTTTATCTTCTATATTATATAATTTCTTATAAGAAGTCTATGATTTTTCTTTTCTCTGTTCATCTATATATAATGTAAATATTTTTCCTCTGGTTGTTTTACGTTTTTTTCTCTTTAATGGTTTCTAGTAATTTAATTACAGTATGCTCTGTGTAGTTTTCTTTGTATTTTTACTGCTTTTGGTTTATTAATATTCCTGGATATGTAGGTTTAGTGTTCATGGCATTTGGAAAATTTTCAGCCATTATAATTTCAAATTGTTTTTCTGATTTCTCCCTTCTTGGTATTTCAATTACAATGGTATCAAACAGCTTGACTTTGTTTCATATGTGCCTTAGGTTCTGCGTATTTGTTCAGTTTTTATCTTTCTGTGCTTTACTTTTTTATAATTTCTGTTGTAGTGTCATAATAATTACTGACCTTTTTCCCTGAATTATATAACCAGCTGTTAACCCCATCTAGTGAATTTTTAAATATCAACATGTGCTTTTTATCTCTAGAAATTTATATTTTCCATCTCTTTTTATTATTTTAATATTTTTCTGTACATCCTTGAGCATTGCTTTAACAGGTGTTAAAAAGTCCTTGTATTGACCTCATCACTTGTCATTTCTATATCTGTTTCTCCTGGCAAATGGGTCAATTCCACTTTGCACATATCTATTAATTTTGGAATCAATGCTGGATATTTTTGAGTGGTAAATTTTGGTTTCTTCCTCTTAACACTACTGAAGTTTTTGTTTGAAAACAGTTAAATTATTTGGAGATTAGTTTGATTGTTTTCCTAAGGCTTATTTCTAAGCATTGTTAAGATAGTGATAGGGTAGTATTTGTTCTATATATAGCTTGGACCTATTCTGAAGGCATTATCCTTCTAAAATGTCTACTGAATGCCCTGGCTACTCACAGGGTTTCTTGACTTTTGATGGCCAGAATTCAAACATTCTCAGATCTGTGATAGCTCTGAGAATTGTTCTTCTTACAATTCCCTGCCATGTGTTTCACTGCTCATTGTTTGGCTTATTATTTAACAACAGACTCTAGGAAATCTCTATGCACATTTCTGAAAGTTTTCTTCATTGCTCCCTCCTCTCTGGTATTCTACCTCACAAATTCTGGCTTCCTCTTGCTCCCTCATCTCCAACTTTTATCTCACTTTAGCAGGACTATTATGGCCTATTAACGTCTTCTTCCCTGTACCACTATCTGAAAAGTTCCTCCAGGCAAGAACTGTATAGGGCTTAGTTCATTTGTTTATCTTCTTTATGGATCACTTGAGTGTCTGAAAATAAACTTTTCATATATTTTTTCAGTTTCTATTAGTTTATGATGGGAAGGCAAATGTGGTCCTAGTTAGTTATGGCTTCTAGCAGTTTTTGAACAATTTGTTTATGTAGTTGGAGCTTTTCTAGATTTCAGTTCATTTCCTTAGTCCACCCTATAATTTAAGTCCTGGGTGATTTCCTCTTGTTTCTAAAACGTCTCTATATATGTCAGTCCCAATTCTACCCAGATTAGGCATCTATCCTCATGTTAGAAGTTGCTCACAGACAATCTGCTCTTTTATGACAGCTTGCTTCTCCTTAGAATTTAGTTTACCAGGGTTTCGTTGCCTTCACCACTGTTCACTTTCCCCATAAAACAGTGATTTTTATTTTGACTTATATATATTTTTTGTTACTGGTCAATGAAGCTCTTTCATGTCCATCTGCATCCTGACCAGGAATGAAATTTATATACTTTTGACAATATATTTTAGTAAATCTTATTAATGCAACTTGTTTTTGACATACTATGATAAAATAATTGATCTCTTTCAAAAAGCAGTGAAGCAAGCATTTGGATTTCGTGAACATTAATCAACCTGTAAGTTCTTTTTCAACTCAGTTCTTTATAACACAGGTTCTAAAGCCTCTCTTTTTGTTCAGCTTTGTTGAACTGCAGATTTTGGTAAAGAAGAACTTTACAAGGTGAACTCTTTCAGGGGGTTCCAAATGGGGTCAAGGGCAAACATTCCTCTTCTTTCCTTTATCCTAACACGTTACCCACTTCTTGGACTTCAACACAGAGAAAGCAAGTTAGGATTAATGTTACAAGTATCTTCTACCTCCCTCAATACAGGATATTCTAGTCTCTTCTCCTCCAGTATAGAATTAATTTGTCTTTTCTAAGTCCAGTCTCAAGTTATAGCCTTAACAGTTGGGGTTCATGCAAAAAAACTGGCTTACTGTAGGAAACAAATTTGTAAAACTTTTACAAATACTTACCTGAAAGTGAGATTACATGTAAAAAACATTTTTTTTAAAAGCAAATTGGTATATTAGAGGCCAGCATCATTACTTATACAACTAAAGTTTTGGTAAAATCACAAAGAATAAAGAATGCAAACTTCATATATATTATCTAACACTTTTTTTGTTCTAAGACATTAGTCTTTTGCCGGTCAGTCCTTAGTGTTCTCTCATATTATATCACTTGATGCAAAAATGATAATTAAAGTTGTTCTTTTATTTTCAGAAATTCTCTTTATTAAGTAAATTCCTTAACTATGGAGGGTGGGAAGAGTGAAAGGAAAAAACTGTTTTTTGTTGTGTTAGCTTCTTAGGAAATTCTTATTTCTTCTGAACCAAGTTGAGAGTTGAAAAGTATATGTAGATAAACACATACATTTATGAAAGAATATTGATAACAGTGCTAAAGATGTATAGCAATTACGTACACAATGTTTTACTATTTCTTAACTAATCCATTAAGCAAATTGTTTTTAAAGCCAATACTACCCTATTTCATACTGTAGCCACTAAGCACATGTGACTATTTAAATTTAAATAATTAAAATTAAATACAATTAAAATTCAGCACCTTAGTAGCACTAACCACATTTAAAAGGCTCAGTAGGCACATATGTCAAAGTCCTCTAGAGGGCGGCATTGCTTAATTCCAAACTACAAGCAGACAGTCACGCGTCTTTAATAAAATCACTGGTGCAATAATTGTTAAGATGAAATTATTCCAGAAGTTTCCTCAGAAATGGAAATAATTCAACACAAATTTTGAAAGGTGCGCTTGGGAAAATTTTTGTGAAAAGATAACCTTTAAATATGCTCAAGGATAAATGAGATTCATGAGGTTAAAGTTTTCTCTCTTGCCAGTTTGGTTACATACATTATCTGTCAGATTCTCCTCGCAAAATCAAGCTCTACTTCAATGATCCCACAAGCCCTAGTTCACCTCCTCCTCTGTCGAGGTGTTCCTTATTCATCCTCCATATTTCATATGTCTATGAGGGAGTCTTCATGACCTCTTCTTCCCTGACCAGATCTCCCCTACCCTCTAATTAATAATGAACAAATTTTCATGGAAACAGAGGACATGGAAGTGAAATAAGTGTTCCTGGAAAAGAAACAGGGGGGAAAAAAGAGCATTTTAATACATTTTTTATGCTGATTTATACATTCCAGGAATCGAATTGGAAATGCCTGAGACCAATGCTTGAAACTAAGGTTAAAAATAAATGAGTTTTTGTGTTCTTCTGGGGCCAAAAGAACAAATCGATCCATTGGCTATTGAGTCTTTTATGCGATTTGTATATATTTTGAATGGTGCTCTTGAATAGAAAATATTCTTGAGTGAAAAAGGTAATATATTTTCATTCTTGCTAATATTTGTTAAACTATTAACATCTTTTATAGTAATACTATGTGAAACAATAAAATCACATTCCAATTCTAGTATCTATCATAGTGAATTGTATTGTTTTTTGCACATATCATTCCCTTGTTCAATTGAGTTGGCCTAATTTGATTGCTAAATAAATTTAATTGTTCATAAAATTTGGATTTACTTCAAGGAAATGAAAAAAAAATTGCTTAGATCATTTATTTGAAGGAAATGAGTAGTAAGTTCAGAAGAACAGATGTTCATACATTCAAATATCAAAATGAAATTCATTAGGTAATTGATCAAGTTGAAAATTTGCCTAAAAAGTCATTGAGAAACATTATCAATTGGCATGTGATTAAAACTGAGTTCATGTCAAGAAATCAGTTTTCCCTTTTCTGGCCAAAGAAGCTATCTAAAATAACTCTAATACATGTTTTTGGAGAACTGCCAACACTGGATCTAATTTTTATGCCACTTAATAAAGTTAGCATAAAGATAACTTACATTTAAGAAAAAAAAATAGCTTGTTCTATATATTTTCTTTATAAACTTTTAGAAGTTCTAATATTTCTGAAGATTAAATGTTAGTTTTAATATAACAAAACAAGACCTTTCTTTTGTTTTATTTCCTTTTTATTCACATACGTTTTCACCCTTACCTCTTATTTTCACCTAAATGAACTACATATGCTAAATATTAAAATTCTATATGTAGGAAAAAGACAGTGATATATTTCACCATTGAAGAGAAAATCATATTAACATATTGACAAAATAGACCTAGGACTTATATATTCATTGTTTTTAACACATTTGCTAACTAAATCTTATATGAACCTCTGTTCTAAGTGCTATGCCTTCTACTCAGTACCCTATGACTAATGTGTAGGTTATAGTTTTAGCAACCAAATACATAGTTAAGAAAATAACAATACGACATATAACTTTAAAACAAAATGCTTCATTTTCATTTTACTTTTACTTACAAGAAGTATTGGAGAGCTTCGGAAGACTGAGAAACCACTTCTACCTCAGCACTTTTTTAAAAATTTCAAAAGAAAAGTTGAATTTGAGATAAAAGTTATCAGAGAGGTAAGATTTATTTAGGTAGCAATGGAAGAAGAGCATGTTGGTTGGAGGGTGTAGAAGAAACTAAAGTGGAAATGTCACATAATAATAACAGCAGTCATTTATTTAGTGCGTACTGTGTGTCAGGTAATTTATACACATTATTATCACAATGTCCTCAAGCTCCCATTCTGTAAATGAAAAACTCAGATTCAGAGATATGGAGTAATTTGCTGAAAGTCACACAAGTCCTAGGTAACAGGCTGAATTCATTCCTCACAGCTTTCTAATCTTAATCACCATATTCAAAACTCATCCTCATAGATCTGTTGTTAATAGATCAGAATTCATATGGGAGAGAACTAGACTTTAATACTAGAAAACTACTCTAGTAAACTACTCAGGGGAAGCCTATAGATGAATAACTACATCTGTCAGTAGCTGAGCAATGTCCTGTTTCAATGACAGACATGATATTTACAGTGAAACTGACCTTTTTTATATGTAAGAGATTCAATACAGGATTCCATTTACTATGGTAAGATATGAAATTGACTGATAAGATTTCGCTTTCCTAGTACTTTCAAGTGAAGACTTAAAAACCCTGAAATTGATAACAAGCATATTACAACTAGTGACTAAATGGGAACACTGGGAGAAGCATATCTGGAACTTAAAAGTCTAGATAACTTTTTATTACACTAGACTGTGTGCCTACCTTAGTTTAGGGTTCTCATACTGGATTTCATGGGGGAAAAAAATGAATTGAGATTGCATCAATATTTAGCATCATATCATGAAAATTATGTGCAGAATATCCCTATGAAATCAGATTTTTCCCCATCACTTAAACTAGAGAGTATTGGAAATATAAAGACTTCTTTCCATAAAATACATTAATTACAGTCTAGTTAGCATAAGCTTGATTATACTTTGAATTAATTTGGAAGGTAAAATATAAGTGTGGTGTGTGCAAAACTCTAGATTTAACACTGTAATTATTACAGTAGCCTAAAAATATACAGATCTCTAACCCATAAAATGGCAGCTGTTATTGAGAAGTAAATAAGCAAAGGAAATCCATGCTTTACTCTAACTCACATTTTCTATACAGAAAGCTTCCATTCATTTCATGCACACACACACACCCACACACATACCCACACACACCCACACACACACACATTATACTTCTGAACCTACTAGGTAGGTTCATGCTGGAATTAATTACTTGTGTCAGCCAAAGACAGCAACAGTGAACATTCTCAAATATTACCTTCCCAATCACACACACAAGACTTACAATTTGTATTGTGATCTCTTAGTCTCTATTCATAGACACTATGTTGAAGTTCCATCAATAGTGATAGAATTCATTGCAATATTAAAAAAGGATATTTGCTCTTTTGGAGATAAGTGATGAGTTGACATTGAACTCTCACTGGATGTACATATAACCAGCTAAGAAAAAAGAAAAAACATGAAATATAAGAAGTTCAGAAAAGCTATCTTTGAGTTGACAATTTGCTGAATAAAATTCACTTTTTGTTTTTTTTATTTCCTTTAATTGAACTAGAAATCTTTCAATAGAGCTATTATTTAATAAAATGGCTATATAATATATGTAATTAAAATGTGATATCTAGAGGCATTTTTTACACTAATTTGGGTAATATTTTCTTGAATCAAAGAAAATTATGTCATTAACTGTAATTTAACAACTTTTTATAATGAAAATTCAAATGAACACTGTACTATCTACAGTTATAATGACTTAAAGAACAGGAAGATATTTTTTTCTTGGCTATACATATATTTCATATTGACTGAATCAAAAATTATGTCTGTGCCTGGGATCCTATCGCTATAATGAAAGTACTCCTTTTAGTGTAATAGCTTCCTGATATAATTCAGTTCATTAAAATTTAAGCCGCGTAAATTTTGTTGAACAAACCAGGTAGATGGGAGTGAGAGAAGAAAAGAACAGGCATGGTCTGTGTTTTCAGGGGATATATAATCTCTTTTGTTTTACAATCAAATTCAGTACTTTTCAGCTTTTGGTGCTTATCAGATTCATGTATATGACAGACTTGGATGTGATTTTTACTTTTATTATGAGCTATTAAATTAGCCTGTTACTTTTTCATGGATGGTGGTGGAAGACACAACACTCTAAGGTCGGAGACAAAGGACTTTATTACTCACAATTAAGCAAGCAGCATGTGAGCATCAATAGATTCCTCATTCCCTCAAATAAAGAAAACAAATATTTGTTTTCTTCCAAATGTTATAATGTTTGAATCTTTAATCCATCTAGAATTTTTTTATATATGAGGATTGTTAATGAAACTTTATTTTCTTCTAAATAAATAGTCAATATCCTCACAGCACTCATTATATTATTCTTTCATTCTCCACTGATTTAAAATGTCTTTTTTTCATACAAAAAATTTCAAATTTGCTGGGATGCATATTTTGGACTTTCATATGAGTCTAAAATATTCGCATAATAGCGTTGGCAGGACAGGAAAATAATTATGTGCTGTTGTTTTCAAATGTATAATAATTTTAAAAGATGTTGCCTGCAGCTCATAATGTCATTGCACTCCTCAAATTGTGCTTAAAATTTTAAAAAAATTATTTTTCTTTATTTTATTACAATAACCATTGTTAATAGAGTTTACATTACATTTTGGAAAACATAGAATGAAATTTAGTTTTTATAAGAAACTATTTAATAGCAAAAATAGATTTAATCTTTAAGCATCCTGATAACTTGGATCATCTTCCTAGTAGGAAAACCATTGCTTTATTCTATATTCGCACTTACTACAAAAGATGTAAGTAAGGTCAAAGATGATTAAGGATCTACATCTTTTTTTTTGTCAGTGTTCTTAGTTTTGCATCAAGACCAAAAGCTACTGAAGTTAATGTAACTAACTTCTCAGACTTAAGAAAAATCTTGAATACTAACTGTATTTAATTATAGATTACAGAGGTTTTATCATCAACTATGAGGTTATCTCTCTAACTCCTAAATCTTGCCATATGAAATTCACAAAATAAATCTTATATTAATTAACATTGATATTTGATCTACTTCAAGCTTAATTACTGCTGTTTGATTGGGTTTAGCCTTCAATCATGTGTATGAAATGTAGCCATTCACAGTTTAACGCTGGATATACTAACTACTCTAACAAGATGGAAACTTGATTGTTTTTTATTTAATATAAATAGGTAGTGCATGCCCAGCAATCTTTGCTTAATTATGCCATTTAATTTTCACTATGATCTAGTAAATTAGATTTTATTATGTTCGCTTTACTAATGGGGAAAACCATACTCAAAGAGATTAAGCAATCCATCCAATGCCAAGAGCTAACTAACAAAGAGCAAATTTGGAATTGAAAATCTTATCTGTAAGTTTCCAAAGTCCATGATCTCTCTGTTATATCATCATTCAAATTAAGCTTTAAGTGTCTAGCTTAAATGTATATACTGATGACCCTGAGCAATAACCCTGTTGATTGAACAAGTAGTAATGGAAAGTTTACAGAGCCAGGAGGCAGATATTTTTGATTATTTCTGGGCACCAACATATCTGTTAAGAAGAGTTAGAGACTCGTCATTATTTTATTTTTCAATTCAAAGCATGTGTTCGAAATACACGTCCAACAGTTATTTAGATCATTCCTTCCCACCCCCCTTTTTTTCAGAACAGTTATGATACTGATTGAATACAGCTTGGCTCCTTTGTTTCTGTTTGTATTCATTCTGAATGTGTAAAACTCTCACAGGGAATTGTTACTCTCTTTCCTTTTTCTACCTTGTTTCCTTCTACTAACTTGCTGTACTTAAGTAATTTCTTTAGTTCTGATTTGTAATTTCAGTTCTCTTTTCGGAAAAAAAAAAAGTGAAGCAGATAAATGTATATTTCTCATTTCGAACATTATTTCTTCAAAATACAAACTGTCACTCACCTTCTTAAAACCCTTCATTGTCTCTCATCATTTTCATGATAAATCCAAACTTCTCATTTAGTCTTTTAGAATCTAAATTACCTACCCCTTACTAAGTCTCTGACTTCATTATCTAGCATTCCAAGTATACTTGGTCATTCCATTACTAGCACTTAAATGCAGTAATTGAAGGACAAGCTTGGACATGCTTATCCTTGCCTCATGGTCTTTGAACTTGCTAAACTCTGCCTGGATGCTCTTCACACAGTTCACCTTCTTACATTATTGCATTATCTGCTCAAATGTCACCTTCTCAAAGAGACCATCTCTGACATACAAAGGTACATTCTCTGTACTCTTGTCTTGCTTTGGTTGTTTTCATAGCATTTGACACTACCCGACATTGTGTTATACATTTATTTGCTAATTGATTGCTGTCAGTATCATTCACTGTAATTTAACCTCTGTGAGTCAAGGACCTTGTCTTGCTCACCATTCCATCACCTGTGCTCCACAGCAGTGCCTTCAAATAGTGGGTGCTCAAAAAATATTCATTAAACAAACGAATGAATTAATGAATCAATATTTCCTTTGTGTCTCTAATTTTTTCCTTATTAATCTCATTTTTTCTGAGTTATGTTTGAAAAACAAACAAACAAACAAACAAACATGTTTTCTACTTATTTCAGTTGTCTGTAGTATTCCCATTGATTTTTGTTGCTTCTACTGCTTTTTAAAATTTTGTAATCGTTTTCTCTTTTCATGCAGTTTTATTTCCCTGATGTTATAAGTTCCCTTTTTGTGCCTTTCTCTAGAAATGTCTTCTGTCTTGTTGAAAATAAAGATTTTCTAACATCCTACCTTCTATCTTGTAGGAACATCAGTTCAAAAAAGAATGATTGTTTCTTAATCTTCTCATTGATTATCTTCTTTTGAATTGCTGAAAATTTCTCATCCCAGAGATTTTCTTCTTTTTGTACATCTTTACAGAGGCAAATCTGTGTTTGTGTACTCTTGTGAATTGAGATGGATTCTCTGAAGAGATTGTGTGTATTTCTGGTAGAATCTGCCGGAGTAGGGAGGTCTAAAAGGGAGAAGAATTTTAGAATTTTTGTAATTTTATTTTGCCAGTTTGGACATCAAAGTATCATAAAAGATAGAATATGGAAGGAGGAAGTGTTCCTTCTAGAGGCTTTCTCAGTAAGGAGCAGCATCACTTTGTTGAAGAAAGTCCTGGTAAGTTTGTTGAGGCAGCCAGCTCTGCCGCTTTCTAAGTTAAATGGTCACCGTATAGCAAGACAATTGCTCCATGAATGTGCTAAATGGAGTAAACTTTTATTTTTTAAAACCTTGCCTTTTTGTCTATAGTTTTCTGAGGGATATTACTACAACAAAATTGTTCCCCAAATATACAGTAACCTGCTGTGTGGACCATTTTCACCACAGGTTCCTGCACTTCGAAGGATATATCACCAGGGTCCATTTCAGACACTGCAGAAGTTCCTTGTATGTACTTTTCACTTTCCTGGTTTCTAGGATGAAATAGAAATTTCTATGTTTTTATATAGCTTTCCTCAATTTACAGAGAATCTGGAGAAGAGATGTCAGTTAAAGACTACATTCAGGTCACCATTGTTACTAAAAGTTAGTCACCTAATCTCTTTTAATTTTTAATATTGTATAAAGGTAAAGAGAATAGTATAATCAGCCCTAGATACCTCTCAGTTGGTTTATGTATCAAACAACTTACCTGGTGATGGTATTTTTGTTCAATTACCATACTATAAGACTGACATTTTTAGATTTCCTATACCTTGTTTGTGATAAGAATGATGTTACCTGGATCTTGATTTGTTTTCACTTTCTATCCCAAACATATCAATAAATCAGAGCCAAATTTGTCTTTACCAAATGAACAATCCTAGAAAAAAAGGTAGCAATCACCAGGGAGAAGAGTACATAAAGAATAAATAGTCATTTTTAAAATGTTAGAGGAAATGTGTTGAGTTGGTGCATTTCATTTGTTTTTCCTCTTGTCCTACAACCACACTGTGTTCTAGAAGGCTGAGTGGGAAAAAAGGGAAAGAGATAAATTCACAGAGGAGAATTTTCCTCAAGCTCTACTTTTCACTTTAAATTAGCCAGATCCACCCATGACACAGTGGCTAGTAGTCATTCCTCTGGACTCCCTTACTTTATTACTATTTCGTTTCCCAATTCTGCCTGATTGCTGACCTTCTCCTCTCCCTTTAGATTCTGGTCAAACACTCTTGACTCCCACAGCGATCCCTCAGGTTGTCTAAGCATTTGGGATGTCTTCATCTTCTGTCCGGGTTATTTCAGTTAAATTTTCATTTCTAATTCAGACAGCAGACTATGGTACATAAGGGCACAGACTAGAGAGCCAAAATGTCTGAATTTGAAAGCTGACTTCACATTTAGTCAGCTGAGGGTCCTGGGTAAGTACTTTACTTCTTTAATTTTCTTACCTGGAAAATGGGGATTATAATAGTATGAGTCTCATAAGCTTGTTTCAAGGAGGACATAAGTTAGTATTGGTAAAGTGCCTAGAACAGTTGTTGGTGCATGACACTTATTATAACCAACCATCTTGTAAGTAAATTTATAATATAA
>NW_006433953.1:2762049-2807093 GCF_000325575.1 Pteropus alecto
ATATAGTTCATTAGCCCATCCTGACGCCTGCGGGGTGAAAAGCAAACTAGATTTTTCTTTGTTTTTATTTTCCAACATAAAACACTAGGCCTTAAAGCTAAATCATTTTCTTATTTGGATTTATCATCTTCCAAACTAGAATCTTGGATAGCTGCTTCTCTCTCTGGTTCTCTATGTCATGCTTCCAGAAAGCTCCAAACTTGGCGCTGAACAGCAATAAGATAAATGTTTGCAGAATTTAGGGCTCTGATTAACATAAAACAACTTTAAAACTACAAGAACTTTGCATTTAGGGAAATATGAATTTTATAGACAACATAAAAACTGGTCTAGTCATAGGGTGTTTTCCTCAAGTGGACCTGAAAGTTAAAGAAAACAGATTTATAAATTTACTGTAAATGAATAAAATACCTGGTTTCGAGTTGAAAGATTAACTTTTTAATACGTTAGATATATCTGCTCTATTCAAGAAAGTTACTTTCAGTGTTTGATGATTCACTGCCTCTTTCTGATTTTATTAAATAGAAATTTCCTAAACATTTTTCACTTTTCCACCTTATTCTCATTTAGCTTAGTTCTTGACTGAATTCAGTTTCTTCTAATATAGAATTTCTGATTATTTCTGAATTGCTGGACATTTATCCATCCAGATGATCTCATCTGTATTGCCAAA
Source organism: Pteropus alecto (assembly GCF_000325575.1). Classification (NCBI taxonomy): domain Eukaryota; kingdom Metazoa; phylum Chordata; class Mammalia; order Chiroptera; family Pteropodidae; genus Pteropus; species Pteropus alecto. The sequence continues at coordinate 2,762,723 of NW_006433953.1, forward strand.
TTTTTGTTAGGGTCAAGCAGACATTTTGTTTTTCTTCCAATTTCAGATATTAGCTTAACTGACATTTATTTATACCTGCTTCTCATTAATTCCTTTAAAAAATTCTGTCAACTATTTTATTTCTGGAAATTTTTATTTCCATTTATTTAATGTTTCTATTTCCTTTTGAGATTTAACATTTTTTGTATTATCTCTTGAGATACATTGATTTGAAGAAAGAATATCTATATTTTATCATTGGTTCTGTTTACATGGAAGGGAAGAAGAAAACATGTAAATCAAAAGATTCCGCATGAGTCCTATATAATAGAATATAAAATCAGATATTATGCCTTCTCAGTCAGCAACAGGAAAGCAAGAGTAGAAAAAGATGAAAAACCCAAATCTGATATTTGGAAAAATCTATATCAGAAGGAACTCCCGGGGAATAGAGGTATGCTAATGTAAAAAGGTTAGAACAAATCCATCCAAAATGTAACAAAGAGACTCATTTGGCCAAGTGGAACAATAAATGCTTGAACTTTCTGTTTGTTTAATGTCCAAAAGAATCAACAATATTCTGTTTAGTGCGTGGTAAGCAGATTTTTTAAGTAACAATTCTTTCTAATTTCTCAAATGTAATGTGGCTTTTTTTTTTCTTACAAGAATTCATTTGAATCAAAGCGGTTGTTAAGTTCTCTTGCCTTTTTAGTGCCCTCCCCAGTCCTCGATTCATTTGGCAACAGTTGTGGCTTTTACAACTGGGTGTGGTGTCTACTGTCAAGTAATGGGTAGAAAACAGAGATACTGCTAAAAAATCCTAAATGCATGGGACACACGCCCACAATAAAGAATTGTGCCTCTCAAAATGTTAATAATGGCTGTTGAGAAACCCTGAGTTAAGTGTTTAAAAATATAAGTAATCAAGGAAACAAGGTTATTTATAACTTAGAACTCATGACATTTCAAGAAACTTAAAGGAACTTTCCTCACCTTTCAAAAACAAAACGAGACTGACAGAAATTACAAAATGCCTTTCCAGAAATAGGACAGATGTAGTCACAATTACGTTTCCTTCTCAAATATGTAATCACAATTCTGTTTTACTCTCCTCCTTGGTTTTCCTGATGTAGTATTTTGGGGGATGGAAGGAGGTGGTGATTATAACATTTGAAGTTATTTTGTAATCTATAGAGAATACAGATATATGGAGCTATTGCAAAGATAAAAGCCCAGGGAATCCTTGAACAGGGTTCTTTGTTGTCTGATATGTTGTTGCTGACTTTGTGTAGTCACTACTCCTGGATATTTTATTTAACCTATAGGTCATTTCCTTTGAGCATAATCTTTATCCTTACTCTTTTTACCCAGTACTGCCTTGTGGTATTTTCAGCACAAAATATACTGAAGCGGTTTTAGTATTAAGCACTATTTTTCTGAAATGTCAGAGGTGCAGTTTCAAATTCTATACAGATGAGTAAAACTCAGTTATTCTCCAGTAAACATTTTTCCTACAGATGTATTTCCTGACAGCTGGTAGATAGACAGCCGTTGTTGCTACAATCTGATCAAGTCTTTTGAAGGGCTTTAATGCCACCCAGTTGTCTCTGGGCCTCTGAATCATGATTTATTACAGCAATACTTCCTGTTGCTTACTCTAAGAGCTTTCAGAAATAGCTTTCTTAGGAGTTCCAGATAGATTTGGAAGATCAACTGGAGAAGCAAGTGCTAAAGGGAATATATTATCTTCACACTCAGAAAAAAAATCCTTACTGTTTAGAAACTGTATTTTAAGATAGGGCTATTTTAAGATAGAGAGACAGCCCCTGCAACCCGTATAAGCAAGTAATCATGTACTGTTGACCATAAACCCTTTAGATAAAGAGAGAGATTTCTCTCCTGTATCTATTACTCCATATGCAGAAAATGACTCTTATCTTAGATGAATAGCTATGAGTCAAACCATAACTGTGTTGCTAAATCCAGGAAAGAGACAGTTCATATCTGGGCTGAATTTGGGCTATTAAAATAATTATAGTTTTTGGCTCTAGAGTTTGACCAAGGCATTGGAATTAGAGATAAAAATATGTAGGAGCAGTTAAGAGTGATTTATTTTTAAATACTTTCTCCAAAAACGGGGCTAGTAAAAGGGGGCTATTTGTCTTTTCTGAAAAGCTAAGGCAGTATCTTAGTGTTTCTCTCATACAGCTGTCTCCTGACCTTTCACTGAGCCAATTCATGTAGATTTGCAATATGACAATCCAGGTGGTCTGTTCTTCCATCTTCTAAATCTGAGTAAAGCACTTCTCTGTTCGAGGAATTCTGAGCTTCCTCAGTGTCTACCATTTGAGGAGGAAATAAATTGTTACATTTCTTTCTTTCTTTCTTTCTTTCTTTCTTTCTTTCTTTCTTTCTTTCTTTCTTTCTTTCTTTCTTTCTTTCTTTCTTTTTGGTACTGAATGTAGTAAATAGGTATTTAATTCTAAATTAGATAATTTCTTTACATTTTATAGATTCTGAACAAATGATTATAGAGATCCTTTCATTTTAATACATTAATACAAAGCATCTTATCTTGATAATACTGAGAGAAATACATTAGAGCCAGCCACAAGATTAACTTTAGCTGCAAAATTAGCATGGTAAGGTGTTGGTCTTATTCTGGGAAGCCATTTTTTGAGATGTTCTATGTGGGCATACTTTGCTAGCCTAGTCTCGAATCTTAGAGATAATACAGTTGAGGGTAAAAATAAAGTGAGGAATAGTTGTCAGAAACTGAAATGAAATGAAATGAAAAGAAAATGTAAAGTACCTGATGAGAATTCTGTGGTATAACATGACTTCTGTGCTTCGACAATAAGTAGTACAAGTCTAAAGCAGAGGGTACTATTTCTATGCCAGTAAACTCCTGTGGCCATAGATTTTTCTTTGATCAATAGTTAGAATTCTTGGACATGGTTCTATAGTGTAGCGGTTAGCACGTCTGCTTTACACACAGAAGGTCCTGGGTTCACACCCCGTAGAGCCATAGTCCATGGTCTATGGCCATGCCACCCTAAACAAGCCTGATGTCTGATCTTGGAAGCTAAGCAGGGTTGGGTCTGGTTAGTACTTGGATGGGAGACCACCTAGGAAGACCGGGTGCTACAGGCTTAAAAAAAAAAAAAAGTTAGAATTCTTAAATGCCAACTCCTTTTCACTGAAAACAAAATTGCCTCCAAATTAATATTCCCATTGATGCTTATGTCCTTCCCTCAAATCTCAGAGGAAGTGGTAGTGTTCCTCCTTTTCAATACACATCCTGTACTTGTGCTTTTAACCCCGTCCTCTTCAGCCACCTCCAGGGCTTTGTTCTAAGTATTCTCTATCTATCTCCTCTATTTTATTTTTTATTTGCCTTTTTATTGAGGTCTAAAGAGGTACAGTAAAGCATCAACTTGATCATAAGGTTAAAACTTGATACTTTTACATATCCATGTAATCAACACATTATACACATATGCATACACATCCATGTAATCAATATTTCTAGCACTCCAGCAGGCTTCCTCATGTTCTCAATCAGTATGTACTTCTCCCAAAACAGGTACTATTCTTACCTCTATCACTGTAGATTGTTTTTGCTTTCTTTTTAATTTCATAATTTAATTTCAATGGAATCATAGATTATGTACTCTGTGCCTGCTTTCCTTTGCTCAGCATCATGTCCGTATGAATTAATTATGTTAGGGTGTGTAGGAGTAGTCCATTCTTTTTCACTTCTCCATGTAACTGCATTGCATGGATACTCTGTGACTTATTTATCTATTCTATGGCTCAGAGAAACTGCTGTTTTCAGCATGAGGCTTTTATAAGTCATGTCATCAATATTCTGATACAATCTTTTGGTGAACACATTCACTCATGTCTTTTGCAAGTTGCTTAGAATAAAATTAAAAGTTCAAAGGTTGTGGAATACATATATCTCGTGTGTGTGTATGTGTGTACATGTGTGTGTAACTTTAGTACATACTACTGTGTACCAAATGTCACAAGTGTTTGTGACATTTGTACTCCTACTAGCACTGTTATAAAAGTGCTAAATGCTCCATTACTCCACATACTTGTCATCTCTTGGTATTACAATAGGTAAAATAACCTATTCAGGTGAAATATAATGGTATTTCGTTGTGGTTTTAATTTGTATTTCTCTGGTGACATTTTATGTTGGGTATCTTTATAGATACTTTTTGGCTATCATAAAAGAAGTGCCTGTTCAAGTTTTTTGCTTATTTTCTATAACAGCTGGAGTATCAGTGCTATTCTTCTAATAGTTCTTAATATAGTTTGAAATTAAGATATCACATATTATAAATATCTTCTCTCAGTATGTAGCCTGCATTATTAGGCTCCTAAGTTTGTCTTTTTAGAAAAGAGAAAGTCCTTATTTTGAGTGAAATCCAGTTTATAAAACTTTTCTTTATGGATGAGTACTTTTGTGTCCCATTTAAGAAATCTTCATCTACCCTAGATCATAAATATATATCTAGAAGCCACATTGTTTTACCTTTCTCATTTACATCTATGATATTTTTGAGTTATGTTTTATATGTGTTATGAAATAGACATCAAGATTTAGTTTTGAATATGGATATCCAATTGATCCAATAAATGGGTATCCAAAAACTATTTATTAGAAAGATGAGTCATATGCTACTGAATTACAGTGGTGTCCTAGTTGTATATCAAGTGGAGGTGTATGTTTGGTCTGGTTCTGGAAATCCTATTCTTGTTCCATTAGTACATTTATATCTCTTTGAATCACTCGCACCCTGCCTTTACTTTATAATAGATTTATAATAGTTTGTGATACCTGATAATGTAAATCATCGAACATTGCTGTTCTTCAAGATTTCTTTTGATATTCTAGTTCCTTAGATTCCTATATAAATTTTAGAATCAGCATTTCAATTTCACATGTATTGCAATGTATTGCATTTTTAAATAATTTATTCTACTAAAATACAAGTATGATATATTCCTCATTTATTCAGATCTTTGATTTCCTTCGGCAATAATATGCAGATTTCTGGTTGAAGTCATGCATATCTTTCGTTAAAGTCATTCCTAGGTATTTGATGTTTTTGATGTCTTGTAAATATCATTGGTTTTTAAATTTAATTTTCAAATTTTTTATGTTTAGTAGTTAACATACATTTGATTTTTGTATATTGACTTTGCATCTAATAACATTGCTAAATTATATTATAAATTCTACAGTTTTTTTTTCTAAGAAAATTACACTTTCTCTAAGTATAATCATGTCATCTTTAAAAATGGCAGTTTTACTTCTTTTTAATCTTTATAAATATATTTATTTTCATTGTCTTACTGCACTGGCTAGAATCTTTACTAATGCTTATTAAAGTTAGCCTCCTACCTTCCCATAGTCTGGATGACAGGGGCCCTATCTTCAAGTGTTAGACATACATTCTTTTGGCAGCCTTGAGTTTTTCCAGGCTGGGATTTTAAAGGGGCTGAAATCATCCTAGGGACAAGGCCTAAATTCTTAGTAGCCATGTTAGAGTTTTAGAGAGTCTTGTCACTTCTTACAAGGATAATTCATGTTTGTATATTCACTTTTAGACATTTTTTCCTCAACCAATTTTAATATGGTTTGGATTTTCATTACCTATTCAAATAATTTTAATTTTGTGATTTTCAAAACAAAGGAACATATTTTTGTTTTACTCTTGTGACCTTTCTACAGATTTTGTCTCTGTTCACAGTACTTCCTTCTTGAAATTCTTTACTCCTTTGCCTTCAGAAACACATATAGCTATAATTCTAGCTCTTCAAATGTTTCTTTTCTTTTTAATTTGGTTAGTACTCCGCTTTTTTCAATCCGTAAAAACTATTGTTTAGTAGGGTTTTATCCTCAGCTCTTGCTGAACTCCTTATTTCTATACTATAGCCTGAACTTTCCCAAAACTTATTTTTTAAATTCTACCCAAAGTCCAGAAATATTTCCAGATACCTGGTAGAGATCTCTGAGCTGGGTGGATCTCTGCAAGACTATAACTGACATCACGAAGTTCTTCAAAGCCGCTATGTCTTTGTAATTACTATACCTGCTTCTTAGAAAATTTTCCTTTTTTCCTTCAACCAATTCATGCCTGAACTCTTTCAGCATTCCAAATTTAACTCAAATATTCTCTCTCATGAGAAGCCTTCTCTAACCCTTTGAAGCTGATTTAATCTTTTCTCTTTTTGTCCTACTATAACACTTTGTTCGCATTTCAATTATATGACTTATTACAGTTATTGAGACTATTGGCCTTATTGTTGCACTAACAAAGTATTTGTGGTAGCTTGTCTTTATTTAACATGCCTCTTTTAGAACAGGACCCAAACATTGAAAGTTGAATTAGATTAGCGTTTCCTGTCGTCTAAAATTTACATTTCATTCATAAGGCCGCAGTAAATAAAATAAATGTATTAATCCATAGATAAATGAATCAATTAAGGAGTTATTCACTGATGTTAGTAATTTGAAGTGGTTGCTGTTTTACCTTAAACTTTTATCTTTACTTTCAATTTTAATAGCACCTAGACTTTTCTTTTAGAGATATTGTCAGTAACATGACAATTTTAAAGTTCTCGTTGGTGTCATATTTTTAGAAATAGTGTTTCATATTCCTAATATTTTGGGCTCAAAACTTTTTCTTCAAAGTCAATGAACATTTCATTTTCTGGACTTCTAACCTCTGTGTTGACCTCATTCCATTCTGGAGTTAATAACCAAACATTTTCTTTGTTCTCCGTCATTTAACTTCTTTCTTTTAACATGGGCTTTGTCACCCTTCTTCTCTTTTAAATATTTTATGGCTGATATATCCTGAACTAAAAATGACTACTATTTCTTTCTTTTAATTTAAATCAAATCATACTAATTTTCAGTCCACTTTGTTACAGATTTTCTTCTCTTGTTATTATTGTGTCCTACTCACTTAGCAAACTTATTGACATGTTTAAGATGAATATTTATATTTTACAACTGCATCTACAGGAACAACTTAGGAAATAATGCAATTTCCTCTATAACATAGATTTAAAAATAGAAATATATATTTAGTTTAAAATGTCAGGTATCATCCAAATAGCCTACATTTCGAAGAATGAGTTATTCATAAAGAAAAATACTGCATTCCTTTGAAGCATAAAGTGGGATAAAAAAATAAAGTCATGAAAAATTATTACAGTAATGTCTAATATCTATGAAGTGACAAGATGTACTAACAATTCTGTTAAATTAGAAAAATTAAAGAATGTGTTTAATATCACGTAGAAGTTGGAGGAAAATCTTAAGTCTTAAATCTTGCTCATGATATCATACATGCCCATTTTTCCAGTTAAATAAACATGAAATTTAAACAGGCTGTAGAAGTATGTAGTGACTGAATGAAGATGGAAATATACCTAAGAGTCTTTATTTTATAATTTTCCATTACTCAACTGTCATTTGAAATAAGAATGTCCTAGTTTGTTTTTTTAAAACTAAGACCAGTCTCAGTTTTCTTAGTTTTCTTTCAGAGAAAGTGGATAGTCTATCAAAAAAATAAGTGTCAGCAAAATGGCTTTGAGATATATATTCTTCAAAAGGACAGCCTGCTACTCAACAAGAAAATAGTACGCCCTCTCTAAAAAACCAGCTAGTAGTAAAATACTTGGGCATTTGGGAAACAACTTCAGGTGAAAAGAAAGAAATTTTTTATGAAATATAAAATGACATTTTCACATTATATAAATTTATCCTGTAGCATATGTTCTTTTATAAATAAATCTGCAGGACTTTATTTGCTCAGAAAACATTTCATGCTAAACTTTTTCATTTATTCCAAAATTAACCTAGTTTAACTCTTCTTCAAAGTTCCTTAGAAGTTTGTTTATATATATATCAACTGTGATGCTTCTCTTCAATCTTTATTAGCATCCTTATAGCAAGAGTCCTTTTTTTTCTTTTTTCCCCCCCTGCAGGTTGGAAAATATCTTCCAACTATACATTTTCCAGTTGAAGTGATCAAATATTGTCTTTCAGAAATGAAATTTAGGGTCAGGCTGGTGAAACTTCATGGTAATGGAATTAATGAGACTGTGTTTTGAATCATGTTCCATCTGTTAACCTGATCAAATCATGATTCAACTGATTTGATAATGGATATGAACTTTTAAAAAGATGGTAAAAAGGTTAGAAGGTTGAACAAACTACTCTGAAATTGTTGCAAAACTTGCCGTTTGCCATTATATATGGTCTAGGCAGGCAGCTCTTGATTGGTTATCATGAAGCAATTCATGAGGATATGAGCGCCAGTGGTGGTGATAAAGAAAAGGGGGACATATAAAGGTTTCCCAGCCTTTATGTACACTGTTTTCTTCATAATAAGTTGCACTGCCCTATTTCCATTTGCTAAACTCTAATTCCTGAGATCTAAACTGGTAATTAGTTCAGAAATATGCATGTGATCTTCACTCTCAAATCTATAAGTCCTCTGAGGTTTCCATGATCACTACCGTGATTTAGGGAGCTAGGCATAGGACATCTCAGAAACCACTGGCAGTGTCTAACACCTTAGTGCTCTTATTTTTACCCTTTTCTTGCAACCTAGGGAGTTTCATGTTATTTTTAAAACTACTCTGGAGTTGGGATAAAAATTCATTCAGGCAGTCTTTCAAAATATTGCATTTTATGTCTCTGCGTGAATTTAATGTCTGTTTTCCTCCTGATTCTGTGGTGACAGCTACCTCTTGGATTAGTGGATGCTTTACAGCTTGATGCCCACATGGAAGAGAGCCTCAGAATCAGCTATTGCAGCGCCATTTCCAAAATACTTCTTATTTTATTTTGGGGTTAGTATATGTTGATCCGATAAACATTTATTTATACTAATTTTGAAGAGCTGAGTTAATTAATAAGATAATTACCAAAACTTAGGGATAAATAGGATTTGGAGTAATTATCTTTCACCCTCTCCTAAGGCTACATTTAACCTCTACAATTATTGTTTTTTCTGCTTCTAAATTTACAACCTCTGTTTATGATTCAGCATAGATAATTTTTATGCATTGAAACTACATAATCATCTCAAATTTGGTTGGGGTGGAAAGGATAGAAAAAAGAACCCTTGATTTATCTTTTTTGGTTATTACACACTAGTGCAACTTGATCAATTTTTATTACAAATCTTTTATGACCCAATGTATGTTTTAAACTATTCACTTTGTGTTGTTTTTGGAGAAAAACAATCTATTGTCAATAACAATAATAGTCATTAAACCCAAAATTTTCTGAGCACTTACTATGATCTAGCTACTGTGTTAGTTGCTAAAGATTCATTGGTGAGAAACAGGCCCAGTCCTTATGTACATAAAACGTAAAGTCTAAAAACATTTTTAGAAAGTCAATTGTGATACAAAAAATTCAAACACTATGCTAAATATAAAAGTGTTTTTGGATTATTTGCAGTTTTAGAATATCTTAATCCATCTACTTATCTCTGAGCATAGATAACGAAAGGCTCTTATTTACGAGAAAGCAAATAAACATAAACCATGATATATTAGAGTTCTCTAGAGAAACAAAATTAATAGGGTATGGATAAATAAATGGATATAAGAGATTTATTATAGCAATTTGCTTATGCAGTTTATAGAGGCCAAGAAGTTCCACATACTGCCATCTGCAAGTTGGAGAACTAGGAAAACCTGTTGTATAATTTGGTCTGAGTCCAAAGGCCCAGTAACTTTAGGAGTTGAAAGTGTACCTTACAGTTCAAGGCTGAAGGCCTGAGAACCAAGGGGGTGCAGGTGTGAGTCTTGGAGTGCGAAGGTTTGGGAATCAGGAAATCTGATATCTGATAGCTGCAGAAAATGAAAGTCCCAAGTCAAAAGAAAAAGAGAATTCATCATTCCTCTGCCTTTTTGTTCTATTCAGGTGCTTAAGGGATTGGATGAGGCCCATCCACATTGGCAAGAGGAGATCTTTACTGAGTTTCCCGATTCAAATCAGATCTCTTCTAGAAACACTCTCACAGACACACTCAGAATTAGTGCTTTATAGGCTATCTGGGCATTTCTTGACCCAGTCAAAATGGCACACTGAACATGATAAATAAAGCATATTAAATGGCAATGTAATTCTATATCAGATGTAATGAATAAAAGTTATAGAGACAGTCTAGTAATTAAGAATCATTAATTCTTTGGTACCAAAGCCCTTTAGGCAAAACAGAGATGTGGGACAGTGCTTTAAGGCATTGACTCTTCAGTCAGGCTGCTTGAGATTGAATTCCAGTGTCACCACTATACTCATGTATGAAAGATTGTGTGACTGAATCTTTTTCAGTTGTTTCAGTTTCTTTATTTCTAAAGTGAGAATAGTGATAGAATTGCTGCAAGGATTAAATAAGGTAATATAAGTGCATGGCAAGTAAGCATTCATGTTTTAGTTATTAACTATTAAAATATTATTATTTATTAGACAGGTATTTACTGAGCAGAAATACCTGGCCAGATTGAGAGATGTCAAAGATAAGTAAGACAAGGCCCCTGTGTCAGTGAGCTTACCTTCCAATGAGGATAATGAATATACAAACAGCTATACCCTTAACAGAAATGTGCCAATTGTGTTATGGAGGAGAAGGAATAATATTCATTGGGCAAAACAGATAAAGATGAGAACACTAAAGTTAAGTCTGTTTATTTGGAACGAGATAGCTTTTTGGTCTTCTTGAAATAGAAGAGTTAAATGTTTCATGGAACCCCATCTTGAGTTTTAAATCAGAGTGAATGAAATGATGCTATATAACCAATCTCATTGGTATATAATAGATTAAGAATAGAAATGGGAAACTCAAAATTTGGCAACACTGTCTCATCTAGGGACCAGGATCAGGAGTTATGAAGAATATTATGAGACCACGTTTACTGAAAAATATGTTTTCTAAAGAGAAAAAGAAATTGCTCATCTGAAATTCATAGGCAAAGAATGGTTTCAGGAACAGCACTGATGAGAGTGGTTTTCTCTTAAATACCACTTTTATCTCAAGTAGCTGATAAGTCTAAACATGTGTATGCAATAGGAATGGAAAATCACTGATTTTTTTAGACTGAGGTCTTCAGCATTCAATGAACGGTGCTTAATGCTATATGGAGATAAATTTAATATGAATTTTGCAATACTTGAACAAGCATTATCACCAAATCTGCTAAATGGAGTTACTGATTTTGTTTCTTTCTAGCGCGATGATTTAGTTGTGCAATGCTACTGTCACCGGTTGAGATTAATCACAATAATGATGTGTCTTTTTGCTAAAGACATTATCATAAATCATTTGAATTCAGCCAAAGAGAAAAGGTTTCTAGTTAAACTTTCTAAATATTAGAAAATGATCGTAAAGCATGAGCTATTAGAAATAGACATTATTTTTACCTCACTTTGGGAGCATATGGCAAAATGATTATTCATTGATGCTGAGGTTATTTGGCAAACACACACTCACACAAAAACATACAAGCATCTTAAGACGTATTAAAAATAATGGTATCCTACAATTCCCATTTCACTTTTTCTAATTACATTTATGTGACCATAAGTAACTCATTTAAACATTGGACCTCAGTTTTTTTATCTGTAAAACAAAAATAATATCCATTTCATAGGACTTTTATGATAATATTTTTTAAAAATACTCTGTAACCTTAAATTACTTTTATTCTTCTCTTTCTCTTTCCTTTCTTCTCATTTTTCTTCCTTCTCCTCTTATTCTTTTCTTTTTCTATATTATTAGCAATCATTTCACCAGGTCAGAGGTATATACAATGTATACCCCTAAAAATATTTCATAAGCTTCCCTAAGCATCACAAAACTAAAGCTAAACTCAAGGAAGTTCTTACTATGCTAACGTTTTAGATTTGTTTATTCTATTTTCATGTCATGAGATTGTTTATCTTACCAATCATACCAATCATACCAATCATACCAATCATAACAATATAGTCTCAAATTAACAGTATAATCTCTTAGTTGAGAATTTAGCACATGAACTTTAATTTCCTTATTTTCTAATAACCAATTTGAAACTATTTTGCATAAAATATAGTTAAAAATATTCAACTGGTACCTAATTGCAATCACAAAAATGTAAAACACCTACTTTCTTCACAGCAGTATTAGGGAGATGAACTAGAAAAAAACTGCAAAACTCATTTTAAATTTTAAGTGGAATAGCATGGAAAATATTCTCAAAATTTCAGTTCCAAAATAGTTTTGTTTTCATATTTGTAGCTTTCATTTATTTTTTGCAATACTTTCAGTTGATCATTAATTACTAATGGTAGGCATAATTCTTAATTTAGCCATGTATGATGATTACTGGAAGAATGAAGAAAGGATGGCCCTGGCCTAAAATAAGGAAAGGGTTAAAATTTTAAATATTCCTTAGAAAAACAATTATAACTTTGAATCATATACACACTACATTTCATGCCTTTTTGTTGAAAAAGAATGAACTTAATTTTAGTACTCACAAAAACATTTTAAACATTCAATAATTGCATTTTTAAAATAAGCCAACACCTATTAATTGATTAACCAAGACCAAGTAATTGATCATTTACAAAATACCAGAATTGAGGGATTTGCTTTTCTGTAGTGCATTGACTATATAGTATAATAGTCAAGGTGGGCTTAAGTGGAAGAAGTTGAGGTTTCTGCAAGAGGATAAAACCTCAAAGGTGATCAGAGATGATTACTTGATTGCTTTAAAAGAGAAACACCATTGTGTGTTTCTTCCAGTTGCTAATTATTTCTGTGCTTAAGTTGTAGCATCTATAAAAACAGTAATCATAACAGTATCTACCTACCTCATACCGTTGTTGTAAGTTAAAGAAAACACTTAAAACTATGCCTGGCACAAAAGCAAGAACAAGCAGTAGGAGATAGAAAGAATGTTGCTAAGCAGAAATAAATGTACCGACTCTGTATGGCTAAATATGGTTTTCAAATTAAGCTTCTTCTCAGTAGCCTTACCCCAGCTGTCTTCCCTTCCTCTCACTTGTTTCTTCCCTTTCTTCTCTTGTACCCTGGCTATCCTGTGGCTAAGACCACTTATTTTTCTCTCACTTTCTGATTCCGAATTTCAGACTTTCTCTCACTGAATTCCCACCCACCCATTCTCTTGCTCTCTTGATCTTTCTCTCACTTGTTGTCTCCGTATTTTTGCCATTCAAACATATTTTTAGATGAATTATTTGTGACCTATGTTCTACATGAAATGGAATGATAGTGAGTGGAGCAGTTGATCTTGGAGTTTGAGTGTTGACAGAAGAGGGTCTTCCAGAGAGATGTCCTCAGTGGTGTAAGGGGTGCCCTCCTCTGTGTGGGTAAAGGGGTAACAGCAGTGCCATCAGGAGGGCTGTCCCAAGAGGAAAAGCACTGATTCCACAAGTTCCTATGAAACAGGACACCTGGGCATTCAGTAAATCTCTTTATCCTGACTGCATTGGTGCTGGTTATAATTCTAACACTGGTTATATTCATTATTGTACTACTCATCATGCTATAGTGAGGTGTGATGAGGAGCCAAACTACAAATGAGTTTATCTTTCTAAACTGAGAGTCACAAAGCTGAACTAAAAGCTTTAGGCAGACTGGGATCCAACTGTTTGATTGTGTCTCACTCTTTTTCTCCTTAAAATAAATCATATTTCTTTCTTTCTTCTTTTTAACTACTTAAGTTTGAGTCTTACATAATGATAATGGCTAAAATGTGTTAAATATGTACTTTGTGTACCAGGCCCTATAACACACACTTTAAAGATGCCATCATATGTGATCTTTTCATAGTAGTAGGAGGTATTATTTTTATTATACACATAAAGAAACTGAGGCTCAGAGGATTTATGTAATTTGCTAAGTGTGTACAGGAGATCAGTGTCAGAGCAGGGATTTCAGACCAAGCAGTCCACTTCCAGAGCTCAGATTCTCAATCATTTTAGATTGATAGGACACTAAGTAAGTGTAGCTGCCTCTACCTGGTTCCATGCAGGAAATACAGAGCTGGATCTTTAATAGGATTTCTATTTAGCTAGAAAAGATAGAGATATTGACGTAAAATACTGAGTAGATCTACATTGTAACTGTGAAATGAATATGTTTTTGTACATGGCTCTTCTTTGTCATTTGTACAAATAATTAATTAAACTAGATTCTCCCTTTTAATTTCATTAGTTTTTTTGTCCAAATTGATCCCGGCATACATACTTTGTTTCTTGTCAGGATGTGTATACAAATAGCAACTTAAATAGCAATCCATTGATGAGAACTCCCATTATATTATGAGCTGTATTAATTTTTAATAGGCCAAATGCAGGCAAGTTCCTGGACATGCTGAATCATCTCAAATTTGAGGTTTATCTTCAAGGATGTAATGATCTCACCAGGCAGTAAACCAGTTCTCTGGAGAATGACCACCTTTGAGGGCCAATACAAGCCACAACTAATGAAATCATTACAGAAAAAGAAAACATTATTTTAAGATAGAAATGGCCACTTGTGTATTTCTTTTGGGGTTAGATTTTAAATGTTCTGTTTATTGTCAAGCACAAAGTAGCACAATTTTATTTACATGTGATCTGAATATTGAATACACTGTAAAATAAAAAAATAAACCCTCTGTTCACTTAAGAGACATTCTTCTTGGGAAACAGAATGAGAATCAGTCACAACATTTCTACCTTATAGACAAGAGTCAAGTACCTATACACTTTTTACAGTCATTTTTGTATTTCATTGCCTAGCGCACCCTCCTGATTTTGGTGGCATTGAGAATTGAAAGTATTGTTTTATCTGCCTTTCAGATGTGAAAATAATCCATTTGAAAGGAAGGGATATAAAAGATACTCCATTTCCAAATAGACTTAGATCTACAGAAGTTATATCATTTATGAAATCCATTGGATGTTGTGAGGACTTTATTTCTTTGGTAAAACTTTAGTATCACCATAGAAATACAAAACAAAACAAAACAAAACAAAACATTTTAGAAAAGTAACAATAGATACATTTTGGAAAATTAAACATTAAATTTCTCTTTTTTATACGACTTCACATATACATTTATCTTCACTGTAAAACATTATAAAGTGTTATAGTAAGTAGTCAACAATTAATATGGTAGAAACTAGTGAAAAACGTGCATTACAGTGAAGTGCTGTATAAAAATATAATGTTAAAAACTACATATAGATTTATAAACCAAAAGTGAGGTGGGTTGGAGATCAAAAAGGAAAAATTTTAACAATTCACTATACCATGAGAACATTGTATTATTTGGGGGTACATCATGTACTCAATATTTCTCACTTGTTCCATTCCTACCTCTCTCTCTTTCTCACTCTCTCCATCTCTCAATAAAGACTTTCATAGATTATAAATATATAGAAGTACTCATTATGAGAAGCAGGAAGTAAGATTTTTAAAGGATGGCTTTCTTTCTCCTAGCTTAACTCTTCATTATTCAATTACCTGTGCTTGCAAAATTGAATGAGAAAACAATTTTACCTGAAACTAATTATTTGCATGTCCTTTAACTTGAATGATCAAATTATCTAATTCAACAATTATAATACACATGTAAAAAGGGCACTTTTGAAAAGACATCTTTAAAAATATACTTTACGATCTTTTCCCTGTTTAATTCTGATTGTTGCAAAAAGAAAAAGTTCTATTAATGAAGCCATTTTTGTGACATAAAAAGCTTTCTTTATGCTTATAATGGTAAAAAGATTACATTGTATTTGTAAAGGCTACAAGGCTTTTAGAAAATTATTATATAAAGGAAAGTCATTAGTTTTATTTTGTGATGTAAGTAAAATATTCTATAGTTGGTATTAAATATAATTTACTGGATCCTGTGAGTCTAGAATTTGCACTTAGAATATTTGTATCTCTGCTTACTTCTTATTATATATTGAGTATATTATCTGATTTGAAATATTACATATAAGAATTCTGAGCAACATTGTGATATTCCTAACCTTTCAAACATCCATGTAGATGTGTTTTTATCTTGAATGTGTGAAATCTCTCCCTTCTTATCTAATAGTAATTGGTATGTCTTGGTTTAGCATTGAAACAAGAATTTAACAGCCAATAGATGGCACTGGAAGTATTCAAAACACATTCTTTAACTTTTCCATTTTATGAATATGATTATTTCTGAAAGTAAGTGACAATTCACATAATCAAACTAAAAACAAAGGCACATTCGGAATGTTCATGTTGAAGAAACTCAAATATTTAATTCCTGTTGAAAATTTTAGCACCCTAACAATATGAAACAATGCCTTCTTTCTCTACTGTGTTGTAACTTATTAGTGTGTCATTCAAAGATATTTTACTACCACCTGCTAGGATTTCTGGGCAAGTAAATCAGTAAGCTCACTTGGTGTGTGTGATGTCTGCAGAGATTTCATTTTTGGTACTACTTTCCTGCCTATGTGATCCCGATGGGGCGAGGATTACTGAGAAATGTAATTAAGTCTTTTCATTACTGGTCCTCACCTGGATTGTTCTAAAGCCAACTTCACAAGTAATCTTTTTATTCTCTGTAGTAAACAAGCCCATAAAATGTTCAATGAATCACGCAGAGTAAAAGAGAAAATGCATGATAGCACTTCAGCACAGACTACAGTGAGCAGAGTAATCCATTTATAGGATGAGACTAATTTCCCTCTAAAATTGGCTAACAGTGGGCTTGATTATGTAGACTTGGTACTAAAAGATGCCGTGTAGAGTTCTATGGGAATACCACACACATAGGAAGCCAAACTAGCACTATATTTGCTTTTTAAAGTGAAATCTAGTGTCTATGCCCTAATCTTAGCCCGTTTTTTTAAGTTGCATCATATCGCACAAAGCCAAGTGATATTTTCAGAAAAGTATTATCAGCATAATGCAGAATCAAACATTACAGCTATTCTATCTTCAGATTATACTCAACTACTTTTTCAAAGCTCTGTCTTAATATTATTGAAGAAGCCATTGCTTTCATCTGAAACAAGTATAAATCATTGCTTTATAAAAATTCAGCCCTGAGTGAAACTTATACATAACTAGAGAAAGACCACATTTCAATTAATTTGCTTATGCATAAAATAATAAAGTATTTAAATTGTAAATGTATTGATATTTTGTTAATACTATTTCTTTTACATAAAGCATCACCATGAAATAAATGCATACAAACGTACATACATATATGAACGTCCTGAGCTCTCAGCAATGACCAATGGATATAGTTTTGAACTTGCATGATTTTTTGTGATACATGATTAAGAATCATTCAAAGAAATGTTGATAAAATTCTAGCCTTATTAAACTATAATGATGTTATAGCTTCAAATCTTAATGTTATAGTTTCGAATCTTAATTGTACATTAATTAATCAAAGCTGCATTGTACAGAGTTCAAGCTTTAGTCTAGTAGAGTTTTGATAGCTGTTGATAATATTTCTAATGATGATAATAAACATCCTGTGGCAGAAAAGACATTTTGTCCATTACGACTGGTCATATAAAAATGGGCTTTAAGGGCCCAGTTGTGGTTTGCTTGCCTTAAATAGTTGTTGTCCACAGTCTGTTAAAGATAACTTAGAGATACCCCAACAACTTCAATTTTTAGATCAGAAAACCAAGACCCAGAATGGTCAAATAACTTAAGATTAGTAAATGGGGATATGTGACATTTTTATGCTATCTAACAATTTTCATTGTCAGTCAAGTAACAGATCCCTTCCTGCCTATTCCTGATCCTGCCTACCCCTTTATTCAGTCAGGCTTGCAGGTAAAGATACTAATTGGAGAGATCTGTTACACACATATTACTTGGAAATATATTCCAATATTTTTACACTTTGATGCCAAAATACCCAAGCTAAAATATCACATTTTGCACTGATAATAGTGGCAGATTAGATAAGAAATATGTAGCCTGGATCTCAAGTGACTTTCTCATATTCCAGAAATTGGTGTAAACATAGTCTTATTATAATCAAAGAATGCTATTTACCCTTCTGCCTGATCCCTGCCCCCTGGTAACCCCACAACTAAACCCTATGTTTAAGTGGTGCACACTCAGTTCTCCTCTCTTTTTAAATAAGTGCTGTCTCATTTAAAAGAATATTCTTGCTTTACATCATTCCATAATGGATAAACTTCTCGGATAGCATCTCAAGTACATCCCACTCTGGTTTTCACTACCCTGGGGCTATCAATAAAAGTGTCTAATAACTGATTATGATCTATTCTATGATGGGCAGGTATTAATAATTAGATGATTCAAAGAGAACTATGGATTCTGCCCTTGTCATTACCAAAGGCACTGAGTCATTTTCTAAATAAAACAGGTCATGAAGTAGGGGTGTCCCTATACCCCCACCTCAACCCCTCTTCCTTAGTGCCTAATGGCTCGCCTTGCACATAGCTGTCCCTCAGTAAATATTTGCATAATGAACACTTGGACTTTAGATAGAGAACCTTCTCTGTAAGGATATAGCCTTTGATATATCTCTCATCTGAAAGTCATATCCCAGTGTCCAGTGAGTCTGTAATGCTCAGAATTGCACAATCTTCTGACTCTTATCTTGAAATATATTCCTTAGGTATACCTTTAACAATAATATATAACTAATATCCATTTCAACCACTGCCATATTTGTGGTGCATTTAAACCTTGAAAATTTCTTGCTCCTCTTTACCTTCTGACTAAAAACTGTTGGTTGAATTTGACTTGATGTTTTCATTGTTACCTAATAGAGACTAGGCTAAGCACACTTCAGGTATGCACTGGTTGATAGTTTGGGGAATGACCACGCATTATTTCAGAAGCTGTGATCACGAATATCTTTTCTAAATCATTTGGCTTTAAAAGAAAATCTAAATGTTTCTCAAGAATTAGACAATTTTGGTTATACCATATGATTAGTAGATATTTTCTTGCTTTAATTCAATATCACCATTTACCATTAAAGTCATAAAACAGATGAATAGAGATAAGAAGTACATATGCAATGTCAATCCTGAGCTCTTTGACATATTTTGGCAGATACACTTCTGGTTTTCATAAAAATAATCAACTGCAAAAACCATCGTTCATATAGCCTTACCTAGAATGACTCCATAGAAGTAAGCTTATTGAATTCAAGCTTAAATATATATATGCCTGACTTATCGTCTTAGGCTGCTATGACAAAATACCACAGACCGGATGGTTATAAACAACAGGAATTTGTTGTTCACAGTCTGGAGATGGAAGTCCAAGATGGATGCACCAGCATGGTCGTCTTCCAATGAGGGTTCTCTTGCTGGTTCATAGCCAGTGCCATCTCTCTGTGTCTTCACATGGTAGAAGGAACTCTGGAGCCACTTTTATAAGGTATAAATACCATTTGTGACAGCTCCATCCTCATGGCTTATGCATCTCCCAAATGCCCCACCGACTAATATGATCACATTGGGCTTTAGTATTTCAGTATATGAATTTTAGGGGGATACAAACATTCAGACCAAAATTACATTTTCCAAAATTACATAGTCGAAGTAGGACTAAAATGCAAGACTTAACTAACCAACATTTTTTATATGCAGTTTTGGATTACATTAATTACAATAGATTAATTACAATAAGGTAAGAAATACCTATCCTGATTAGGAAAATTTTAAGTGCCAAATTATATAAATATATTGTGTTAGGTTGTATATGTGTGTATGCCTGCACAAGTATGCATATGCTTGGCGTCTGTGTTGTGGGTGAGGGAAAAGAGAAGGTGTGGAAATAAGTATGAATAAAACACAATTTCTGCCCTAAAATCTCTCTTTTGCCTTAAAAGCAGTTAAGTAAAGAAAACTTATTTTCACTTCTATACAAGTGATTTGGATTAATATTTGCTTAAAAACTGAAATAGAGAAACTGTCATCATATGAAAAATTCACTTGCCTTCAGTGTAACTCAGTAGTTCTTTTACCTATACCTAATTGACTTCCTACTGAATTTCCTACCAAAGTAATTTCAGATTTCCTCTAATCTTATCAAATGACCTAATCTACCTCTGTTTTTCTGCCGTCTAAGCAGACAACCCCTGTATTGACTTTATTGAGATTAAAATCATCAGACAAGTGATCCCTTAACTATATTTTTCTCTTCCACCAAAATTATCTCTGAATTATCACCCTTGTGTGTCTATTGTCCCTCTTGTGAGGAAAAGCGCCTTTCGGAACAAAGCTTTCCCTGTTCATCACAGTTCTGCGCTGATTATCTTCATTTGCTCTGTCCCATCCCTGCATGATTTCTCTGCCTTTCTCTGCCCTGCTCTGAGTTGCAGAAAACCAGCCTCTTCAGACTATGTCTCTCAGCAACTCACACCCTCTGGGTCTTCAAATTTGGACAAAGGCAAGCAATGGGAGGAAATCAGAGGGCGGAGGAAGAAGATATCAGGCAATTTATTTCCCTACCTCTGACCTTTGCCCTTTGAGCCTTTCCTGCTTCACTATAGTTTTAACAGGGGCTGCATATAGGTCCTGGCTCCTATGGGTAATCCCGTTTCCTCTGCTTCAGCTCTCACTTAGACCTAGTTAAACCTTTCACTCCTTGCCTCGCATCCTCAGGTCGATGGGTCGTTTTTTGCTTTCACTTATTATTTTTAAATATGTTAAAATCTTATCAATATTGGGGCACTCTCTCTCTCATCCTTCTTATTCTTTCAAGCTGTTGCCCTATGGTAATCTTTCAATCCTTTCTTCAAAGAGTTGTATACAAACATTAAAATGGGATATCTGCTTCTGTAACTGTTTTAATAGAATTACTTATTTTTTACTATATGTAACCAAGATAAGAAAACATAAAAGTCCTGCTTAACAAATTGATAGAGGACAAATATCCCATAACCCCCACTCAGATCAAGAGCTAGAATGCAGCAGATCTCCAGAAGCTTCCTATGTAGGCCTTCCTGATCATATACCCTCCCTGCTTCCTGACTTAATAACTATCCTGAATTTTGTAGTATTTATGCCTTTTCTTTACTTTAAAGTTTTACTACCTATGCATCAGTAAAAAGAGGTTAATTTTTTTTATTTTGAATTTTATACATGAAATCATAATGGTAATTTTCTTTCTGCATTGTATTTTTTCACTTAACGTTATGTTTTTATGACTCGGAAATGTTTTTGAATGCATCTGTAATTTATTTTCATTGCAGTTTAGTATTCTACTACATAAATATACTATAATTTATTTCTTTTTACAGTTGTATATTTGACTTAGTAGTTTTGAACTATGCACTATGAACCTTCAAGTACGTGTATCCTAGTGCACATAAGCTAACATTGGTATGGGGTTTATGCCTAGGCATGAGATAAGCTGTGTCATATTATGTCTGTCTTCCAGATCTACCCAAATAGGACCAATTGTTTTCCAGAGTGATCTTAACAGTTTACACTACCACCAACAAATTGTGAAATTTCCTGTTGATCTATATTCTTGTCAACACTAGGTATTAATTATCACACTATTCACCATTCCATTCATTATCAAATTATATCTTATTGTGACTTTAGGTTGCATTTATTTCCCTGTCTACTAGTAAGATTGAATATTAATTGAAGTGTTTTGTAATATTTTTCTTAATTTTTCAAGTTTTTGCCTTTTTCTTATTGCACTTTAAGAATTTTTAAGGTATTCGAGATATGAGATTTTATTGGTTACATGTGTTACAAATATCTTTTGTCTCATACGTAGGGTGCCTTTTTTATTCTTTAATTACTATTCTTTGATGAACATGAGTTCTTAATTTTAATGTAGTCCATTTATCAGTCTTTCTGTTTTTGTCTAATTTTTTTTGTATCTGGCTTAATAAACCAATCCTTACTCTAAAACTTCTAAAGATTGTATTGAGACACTACTATATTGTATTCTACTTTATTTGTTTCTTTTTACATTTAAGTCTATAGTTTATCTGGAATTGATTCTCTGTGTGTGTGTGTGTTATTAGATGAGATAAAGTTTCATTTAATTTTGTGTTTTACTTATGGATAATCAGTTTTTGCAACAATATTTACTAAAAAGACTATTTTCTTCAATGTTTTACAAAACTACCATTGCTAAAAATCAAATGTTCATATTTGTGTGGGTCTGTTTCTGAGCTTATATTCTGTTCCATTCATGTCTTTGTTTTTCCTTTCATTAATACTGCTGTTAATTATTGTATCTTTATAGTTATCCTTGATAGTTGTAGAGCAAGACCTATAACACTGATCTTTTTTTTCAAGTCGTCTTGGATATTTTTGGCTCTTTGTGTTTGCACATAAATTCTAGAATTTGCTTTCAAGTTACTCAAAAAAAAAATAAAGTAACTATTTGATATTTTGGTTATAATTGCAATAAAGATATATATCAATTTGGAGAGAGTTGATATAATTTCAATATTTAATTATCTAACAGTTCAACATAAAAATATAAACTTGTGTATTAGCCTTGCACAGGGCCATGCTAATCTCTACATTATTCTAATACAGATTTGTTGAAATTGGAGAAACAGAGTATGTAGTCAAAAAATGGGCTACTTGAATTTGAACTTTTGGAAGTGATTAGTGATGAAAAAAGTCAAGGATATAACCAGAGGATTGTATAACTAAAGGACAGTGGAGAAAATAATTATTAGAAATGAGAAGTCTGAGCAATTTAAAGTACATATATTCCAGGTATCATTTTTAAGCTGTAGAATGAGAATAATGGAAATATCTACCACTGAGTATTAGTGTAAAGTTTAAATAAAATGATCCATATAAAACACTAAAATTAGTATATTGTAAGGGCTCACTAAATATCAGCTACTGTTTTTTATTTTATTTTATTAAATTCCTCATCTGTAATTAAAGTGAATTTGTTTCCCAGAAAGCTTCCTGAGCTTATATACTGTTCACGTTCAGGTTATCAACTTTGACCCTGAGCTGGACAGCTATTTGAAAAGGGGCAAATGAGACACATGTTATGAACTATATATTTTAAAATATGTATTTAGGCAATAAATTTAGGGATAGAACCAGGTATAGTTCTGAAGATATATGTTAGACAAGTATACATTCTATGTATGGTATATTTCAGTCAACCACTAATAACATTAGTTTAAAGAACATTAAACTAAAAACTGTAAAATATTACATAGTGAATCATTTAATTTTCATTGTATTCCAAAGTACCCCTTTAGATGCAGTGTTCTGAAATAAGCAGAATCTGTGTAAACAGGATAGTACTAGTGTTTACTCTTCAAGTGATTTCATTCTTTTTATAAATTGTAAAACAAAAGGCAAAAATCAAAACTTCTGATTTCAGGTAAGATTAACATGTAATTCATACGGGCAAGTCTTAGAATGATGATCTAAGAGACAGACATGCTGATTAAATGTGTACCATCATAATAGCCTACAGCCTTTTTAGAAGCATCCCATTTATTGTGTAAATTTAGTGCAGCTTCAGAAAAGCCCCTAGAATTAATTACATAGAAAAATGGACATTCTAAGTAGTAGCAGTGCAAATAAGAAAAAAAACCAGAGGAGGTAAGGATACACAAATATTATCTACAACAATCTATTCTGAAGAAATAGGTAGGAAGTTGGATGGGGGCCACCAATTTTAAATTATTTCCACTGTGCAAACTGCAAAATCTTAAAGCCACATGTCTCTAAGTACATAACTTAAACCTCCCTAATCATTCCCAAGATCACCAGCGGGGGAAATCACCACTGTGAAAATTGTTAAATCAGGAACCTATTTGTAGAAATTATGGCAAATATTTCGGGATTAAATTCTCCAGGAGGATGCAGGCATGACAAATTTGATGATAACAATTTCCTGGCATGCATGCTCATTAGCCTGGATTTTCCCTCCTGAACACAGTCAAGAGACTACCTCTGAAGCGAATACCAGCCTGCCTGTGGTACACACTTGGACCTTTCTGAGCAACTGAAGGAAGGAACTCTGTAAATGTCCTTCTCACCCACAAGCACCTGAACATCAGACTGTCAACTACATTTCCCTCAATTCACTGGCAAGGGCATATTTAACCTCATTTAAATATGTAATTACTTTCTTTGTTACTTATATCTTAGAGCTTTCACATTGGTAAATAGCTTGTGACTAAATGCTTGACCCATGTCTGAGTCATGCAAACATTCTCAGCCTCTTCTGATATTGTTTCTTATTCTTTCACTCACCACATCTTTATCAGGTACCACCAATGCGCTGGGCACTATGTCGGATGTTGTATAAGTTAGTGTATGAAATAAACATTCTCCATGATTTTATAGAATTAATAGTTTGGGGATAATTATTCAGTTCTTGTATCTTGCCTCTTCTCTCATTCTCCATAGTAGTATATTCCATAACACTTATCACTACTCTGCAAACAATAAAAATTTCAATAAATGTGTGTTAAATTAAGGAAATGGCAATAAGAGATTGAAAGGGCATTTGGAGCTCAGAAATTAAAGTCACTGGAAGAAAGGTTAAACGATTTTTCTGAAGCTAGTGTTTATATCTTTTTTTTTTTCCCCTTATTCTCTGAGGCTTAGAAACTGCTGTGGCTGCAAGAAAACTCCCAAGGAGATGGTCATCTGCTCTGCATTAGGGGTGTCAGTGCCGCTCTTTATTAGTGTGGTGAAGCTGT
The DNA here is from genome assembly GCF_000325575.1 of Pteropus alecto. Classification (NCBI taxonomy): domain Eukaryota; kingdom Metazoa; phylum Chordata; class Mammalia; order Chiroptera; family Pteropodidae; genus Pteropus; species Pteropus alecto. The sequence goes on from NW_006433953.1 coordinate 2,787,458, forward strand.
GCTGACTGTGCTCAGACAGGGAAAACCAAACAGAAGTAAGCATGATTAGGAGTTATTAATTTATTAATAGTCTCATTGTTTTTGCGGCTTGCTGCATGCATCTGATAATAAGAGTTCAAGTACTCATCATTTATTCTTCCAGTGATCCTTAATATGACTTTGGATTTGTTAATCTTTTAACATTTATTGACTGCATTTTAAAACAAATTAATTTCGGTTAAGCAAGAAACTTCATGAATAAAAAAATTGAAAGATAGTATTTTTATCTATGGGGTATGTGAATTACTTTGTCTTTGAAATTAGTTTATTGCTAGTCTTTTGACTATACTACAATACATTGCACTCAGGTCTTATATATTTTTTAAAGTGAAAAATAATTTAAATGGCTGTCCTTTTTTTATCCGACTATATATAAATATAAAATGAGCTAATAATCAGTTTATGTCTATTAAGTTATTTGCTTTTGTAAAAAAGAAAAAATATACAGTTATGTTGAATTGAAGCAGGTGATACAATCTCCAAATGAAGAGGATTTCTTTTGCTGTCTCTCCTCCTCCCAGAAGATGATTTTCAAAATATTCACGGTGGCCAGGACATGGAAGCAACCACAGTGTCCTATGATCGATGATTGGCCAAAGAAGCAGTGGTACATATATACAATGGAATATTAGTCAGCCTTAATAAGAGATGAAATACTGCCATTTGCAACAATATGGATGGACCTTGAGATAATCGTGCTAAGCAAAATAAGCCAGACAGAAAAGGTTGAAAGCCACATGATATCGCAAGTGAACAGGACAAAAAAACAGAGATTCATGGACATGGACAATAGACTAGTAGTTACCAGAGGGTAGGGAGAGGGGGAAGCGAGGAGTAGACGGGGTAAAGGGAATCAAATATGTGGTGACAGAAAGAAATCTAACTATGGGAAATGAATACACAGTGTAAACATATATATGCCTTATTGTTAAAGTGTACAGCTGAAACATTGGATTTCGTTAATCAATGTTATCATTAAATAAATAAATAAATAAAATAAAATAAAATAGAATGAATGAATGAATGAATGAATAAATAAATGAATAAATGAGTAAGTAAATAAATAAATAAATAAAAGATGTTAGAGGATAATGGGATGCCAAAAAGAATGGTGATCTTAAACCTAAGGACCTGTCCCTGTGATTTGAGTCCTACGCTTTCATGAACATTCACCCTGGGTGATTACGGGGCAAGGTTAGCCCAGAAGTTGAATTAACTTTAGTTAAACTTGGGAAATAAAAAAACATTCTCTGGAGAGTTTGAGAATGTTAGGTAGTTTATTTACTATGTAAAAGAAATCCCAGCTATGCAGGGAAAAGAGTAGGAATAAAGAGAAGCAGAAATAAAAGACAAATTAATTTGTTGATGAGAATCTGTGAAAGAATGAAGAATAAAGCAGCTTATAATTTCACAGAACCAAAAATGACTGGAGTGTGAGGCACATTGGGACTATTTAGGTTCAACTTCCCCAGTAGAAGTCTGTCACATTTTAGGCTCTCTATAAATATTTATTACATTAATAAGTAATGTCAATTCGATTGGAAACTCAGACAGAGACAGACCACAACTTTTGACTAGTAGCCCAAATACAGTATAAGCAAGATAATGTAAAATGCTAAGAATAGTGTCTGACACAGAAAATTCTATATAAATATTGGTAATTAGTATTATAGATATTTTTTATCATCATTATTAGAATTACTAGTATTCTTCCCTTGGTTTGGAAAAAAGTAATGTTCTCTGGTAGAAAATATGGTCTCTCTGAAAGAAGCTAGAATTGATCTTGATGAGTGGAATATAGAAAGAAAACTTTGCTATGTTGGCAGTTCTAGCTAATTCTCAGAACCTTGACCTACATAGTGAAAGTACAATAAATTTCAACACTTAGAAAAACCGAACTTGATTTTTCCACCTATGTAATCACTCCATCAGATATTCAATGGAGCTGTTTTCTACAGTGTGTTAACTAAATCTTTTAGATCCCACTTTGAGGACATTTTGAGAAAAATAATATATATTATCAATTCAAATAATACAATACCATCTTAACATTTATGTATTCAAATTAGTAGTTCATTACAAACTCTAGGACATCTATATATAACTAAAGTCTCAGTTGTACCTATTTTAGGGATGTACAAACTGGGGCTCAGAGAAGTTACTTGATTTGATTGACAAAAATAGTAAATCCGGGGTGCTGAGATGAAAACTGAGATTTGCCATCTAGTCTTTTAGTCTTAGGTATTTACGGAATCTTCTCTAGGGAATTTATTCTCATTTGAGAAATAGTTCTTTTTTTTTTTTCTTTTTCTTCACGGACTAAACAAGATGAAGAGAAAAAGGCAAAAAAAGAGTACAACATATTTGATATAAATTAATTCTTTGCAGAATGACTGACAATCCATTCAGGCTGCTATAACAAAATACAATAGATTGGGTAGCTTATAGACAACAGAAATTTATTTTTTATAGTTCCAGAGAATGGAAAGTCCAAGATGCCATTGGATTCAGTAACTGGTAACATCACTTCAGTAACATCACTTCCTAGTTTATAGCATCCACCTTTTCACGGTGTCCTCACATTCAGGAGGCAAAGGAGCTCTCTGGCATCTCTTTGATAAGAGTATTTCTCTCATTCATGAGGGCTCTGTCCTCCTGACCTAATCATCTTCCAAATACCATCACATTGGGGATGAGGTTTCAGCATATATGAATTTTGGAGGAGACACAAACATTCAGTCTATAGCAATGACAAAGTTTTGTCTTATATTAATGACTAATAATAACGATAATAACAATAGTTAAACATATAGCACTTACTATGTGCCAAGTACCTGGTAAGTTCTAAACACATATACGTTTGTTTAATCTTCATAGGAAACCTTTAATGTGAGAACTAGCATCATTTCAACTTTACTTATGAAGAAACTGAGGCACAGAAAGGTCAAGTGACTTTTCCACCAGCACGTAGACAGAAAACGACAGAGCCAATATTCTAACCCAAGCTGGTCAGCTCCAGAGTGCATGCCCTTAACCACAGATGTTTGAAACTAGTTCCTTGCACTTGGACTCTGGGATAACATAGTCAGGAACTTATCCCGAGTTCAGAACACTATTTTACCTTAAGGAAGACAAATTTTGTCTTTTGATAATTTCATTTTAATCATTTCGCTTCCTTTGAATTTAATTGAGTTTTGCACTTAAACTGTTCTTAGTAGGCTATAAAGTTATATTATACATATGTGTCCAGAAATTATTTCAAAACATATTTTAAAAACTAAAACTAATATTGATAAAAGTTAAAAATTTTTATTAGAAGGTCTTCAAGTATGGGTGTCTATAGATTGAATAAATAATTACAAATTTTATCATGTGGAATTCCACACTGTGTTATATTATAAAGAAAAAACTGCTCAAAAACATTAAAAAGTCGCTCATATGTAGTTCAACCCTCAGATATCTGATTTACTCTTTAATTAATAACTTAAAATCTTTCATAAATATGAATTGGGATCCACTCTTCTACTTCAGAGTTGCCAGAAACTACAATTTGAATAAATCCTTTATCCAACTGTTCTTAATCTGTAAAACAGTAATAATGGTTCAACCTAATAAAATCATGTATACTAAAATGTAAAGTCCCTATGGGCAGGGTGTTTTGTTGTTGTCCTTGTTGCTTTGCTTTCTAGTACAACCCAGAAATACCTAAAACAGTGCTTTGACATGGTAAAGAATTACTTCTTAATTTGTGAAATAAATGTAAGTATTGAATAGAAAGAGAAAATGAAAATCAGCGTTAACTAATAAATTTAATTAGCAATGAAAACAATGACTTAATTTTTTAAAAAACTCTTTTAGAGCCATTTTAAGTTTACAATAAAGTTTAGAGGAAGATACAAAGATTTCCCACCTCCCTGCTGCTCCAACACATGCAAAGTGCACTCCCCGCCCCTTATTATTATTTCCCACTAGAGTGGTACATTTGCTATAATTGATGAACCTAAATTGACATATCACAATCATTAAAGTCCATAGTTTACATTAGGATTCACTCTTGTTTTTTTTACATTTTATGAGTTTGGACAAATGTATAGTGATCTATATCCATTATAGCAGTATACAGAATATTTTCACTGGCCTAAAAATCCTCTGTGCTCTGCCTATTCATCTCTTCCTCCCCCAAACCCTTGGCAGCCACTGATCTTTTTACTGTCTCCATAGTTTTGCCTTTTCCAGAATATTATACAATTGGAATCATACAATATGTAGCCTTTTCAGATTGGCTTTTTTCATTTAGTAATGAGCCACTTAAAGTTCCTCTATGTCTTTTTATAGCTTGATAGCTCACTTATTTTTAGCAATGAATAATATTTCAGTGTCTGAATGTACCACAATTTGTTTATTTATTTATCTATTGAAGGACATCTGGATTGTTTCCAAGTTTTGGCAGTTATGAATAAATCTGCTATAGACATTCTTGTGCAGTTTTTTGTGTGAACATGTTTTCAACTCCTTTGGGTAAATACCAAGGAGCACAATTGCTAGAACATATGGTAAGAGCATGTTTAGTTTTGTAAGAAACCACCAAAATGTCTTCCAAAGTGACTATACCATTTTAGATTTCCCACTAGCAATGAAGAGGGGTACTTGTTGCTCTATATTCTCACCAGTATTTGGTGGTGTGAGTGTTTCAGATTTGGGCCATTTCAACAGGTATGTAACAATATCTTGTTTTAATTTGAATTTCCCTAATGACATATGATGCAGAACATCTTTTAGTATGCTTATTTATCATCTGTATATCTTCGTTGTTGACATGTCTGTTAAGATTTTTGGCCTCTTTTTTTTAAACTTTAATTACTTCTAAAAAATTTCCCCCACCTCCTGCCTCCCAGAGCATCCTGCTCTCTCCCTCTCCCTCTGTGCTCCTCTCTCACCCCTCCTTTCTGCCTGGCTCCAAGGGTACCCCTCACCTCCTGCCACTTAAGGCCTGCTACACTGGCACATCTTTGAATTGCATTGTTTGTTTATTTTTTTACTGTTGAATCTTAAGAGTTCTTTGTATATTTTGGATAAGAGTCCTTTATCAGATGTGTCTTTTGCAAATATCTTTTCCCATTCTGTGCCTTGACTTCTAATTCTCTTGATATTTTTTTACAGAGCAGAAGTATTTAATTTTAATGAAGTCTACCTTATTATTTCTACCATGTCTTTTTATGTGGTGTCTTTAGTGTTGTATCTAAAAAGGCATCACCATACCCAAAGTCTCTAGATACATTTTTTGCAAGTGGATGTTCAGTTGTTCTAGCAGTATTTGTTGAAAAGACTATCTTTTCTTCCTTATATTACATTTGGTCCTTTGTCAAATGTCAGTTGACTATATTTATGGGAGTCATTGTGTTTCATTGACCTAGTTGTCTATTCCTTTGCCAATACTGTACTGTTTTGATTACTAGAGTGTTTTTCAGGTCTTAAAGACAGCATCAGTTCTCCAACTTCGTTCTTCAGCATTGTGTTGGTTATTCTGGGTCTTTTCTCTCTCCATATAAACTTTAGAGTCAGTTTGTCAGTATCCATAAAATAATTTTCTTGGTTTTGGGTTGGGATTTTCTTGAATCTATAGATCAAGTGGGGAAAAACTGACATCTTGACAATATTGTGTCTTTCTATCCAGAAACAAGGAAGATCTCTCCATTTTATTTAGTTTTGCTTTGATTTTGTTCATCATTTTTGTAGTTTTCTTCATATAGATCTTATATATATTTTGTTAGATTTATATGCAGGTATTTCATTTTGAGGGCTGCTAATGTAAATGATATTGTGTTTTTAATTCCAAATTTCACTTATTCATTGTTGGTATATGAGAAGTAAATTCACTTTTGTATATAAACCTTGTATCCTACAACCTTGTTATAGTTGCTTATTAGTTCCAAGAGTGTTTTGATCAGTTCTTTTGCATTTTCTACATAAATGATCATGTCATCTATGAACAAAGACAGTTTTATGTCTTCCTTTCCAAATTGTATGCCTTTTATTTCCTTTTCTTACCTTACTGCATTAGCAAGGATTTCTAATACAATTTAAAAAGGAAGGGTAAGTGGAGATATCCTTGTCTTGAATCTGATCTTAGTGAGAAAGCTTCGAGATCCTTACTATTAAGTATAATTTAACTGTTGGCTTTTTGTAGATAGTCTTTATGAAGTAGAGAAAGTTTCCTGCTATTTGACTTAGATATTTTGAGCATTTGCTACATACCAACCACTGAGTTCAGCACTTTATGTGTTCTGTTTCACTTTAGTTCTACAATTTTGGTAATATTGCCTACCTTTTATAATTACTAAGAGATAGTCAACCACTTTCCAAAGATAACAGAGCTAGTAAATTGATCTAGTAAATTGGCAAACAATACCTTCTTCTCATCACAGTAGTTACTGTGTCTGCTCTTACCTTATAGTTGTTTCTGCTTTTATTTTTCTGTGTTCTCCCACTAGAATATTTAAAATTATGAGGTCAAGGACTTCTCTGTTTTGTTCACTATTTAATCCCCAGTGTCCAAAATTATATCTGGCCCATAAATAGTTACTGGATGAATAAATGAATTAGCAAATTGCATGTGAGTCTGGATATTCAATTCTGATGCTTAAGCCCTTTATTATTGTATACTACATGTGAAATAGAACCATGCAAGGGTCTCACTGAATAACCTCACTCTCTAGACCAAAGATGATCAAGTAACAGTGCCTTCCTTAGGTTCTTATAGCTAAAAGTATGTGGGGGAAGGTTGTTAGGTCCCTATCATAGAGCCACAATCCTGGCTTAGAATTATATAGAATTATACCTAACAATTGATATCATTGATTAAATCAGACTGTAAGGCTCTAAACACAGAAGTAAAACCTGATTTTTTTTTAAAAAATCCCTTTACATATTTACAAACTAATTTAATTTAAATCAAAGAACAAAGAGACTTTTCCTATTACTCTAAACTTGTTAGCTGCTGTATGTCATTATTACTCTTGAGATCTTTCTATTATTTCAAAATATGAAGTTAAAATTAGTAAGGGGATTTGAATCTCTATATGTCTCAGCTGGATGTTTTTTAACCTGAATAATTTTCAAGTACACACTCAGGGTTTTGACTCTGTAATTTTAATGCCAGTTACGAAATGGTCAGGTTACAACGCTATGTTAATAAGTAGAGACCACAGTAGTATTACAACAACAGGGCCTTGGTGGCATTCCAAAGAAATCAAAGGCGCAATTAATTATGTCTGATTAGATTCAAACTGTGTGGCTCTTTAGAGTGAGTTTGTTCTATAGTCCTAGTCTAAATTCAGTATAGGTACCTCTCCATTTGTGTGTTCCTAGATTGTACCTATAATCATAATTAGCTAAGTAATACTTGATGCAATTGCTCTATACAGCTTCCTGCCAGCTGATACTATACAAATAAGTTGGTTTAGAGTTGGTTCTATAACAAATAGATTCAAGAAATCATCCATATTAGTTTTACAAAGTAATACAAGCCCTGAAAGACATGTGGGAGGAAAAAAAGCTTTGGTAAAACTGGAAAATATAACTCATATTACTTACATGCTTCCTCAGATAGTTATTCATGGAACCATCTTGACAAACTTAAAGTCTGATATATAATTCAAATTTATCCAATTAAAAACTCACTTTCTTCACATAACAAGCCAAAGAATACATTTCTTTTGTTTCTTGCCATAGTTAAATGCCAATTACTGAGGACTTATTTACCAATGACTTAGGACTGTTATTTCTAATCCTCATTACAAACATACACATAGCAGTAATTTGCCTTCTCTTAAGAATGTGCTAAGAGATTTGCCTAGAGTCACATTGCTGGATTTGCAAACCTGGTTCATCTGACTCCAAGGCATATACTCCATACAACATTCACTTAATGCAGAGAGAATGGCTTATAATTAATATATGGCTCTGTGTGTGCATGTGTATGTGTGTGTGTGTGTGTGTGTTAATTAAGGTCTGCTTCAGGGTCACCTGAAAGATCTACTAATGAATATCTTTTGGTGATGATGAGCTTCATGTCAATCATTTGGGATTCTTTTCTGAAAATGTGCATACATTCTCTTTTCATGCTTGTTAAGCTATATTTTAGTATATATCTTTTTTTTAATAATCACATTAGGAAAAATTAAGAAATCAGAGATTATCTTTCATGAAGAAGTAAAATACACCTGTACCCACTAGATTGGAAAGGGAAGTGTAGATTATTCTGTTGCCAGCACAACCAGTTCTTCCATTCATTCAGGATATTCAGTGCCTACTGTGAAGCAGATACTATGCCAGGAAAGAATGTCTCATTAAGAAACCCTGATAACCTTATGAAAGTAAAACTTCATGCTTTCAGGTAAAATTGGAAAAATATCATTAACATTTAAATAAATGTCTGTTATTTTGCAAGATATTGTGTCTTGGTAAAGTAAAATTTTTGTAATCTTTAGAAATAGACCTAAGATCCAATCACCTGTCTGTTACTCTTCTTTTATAAGGTCAACTGATATAAATTGTTTAACTGCCCTGGGCTTCCATAATCCCATCTATAAAACAGAGCTTATAGAACTTAACTATTTTGATCATTAAATGATACAGTGTGTGTAAAAAACCCGGTACACAATTGATGCTATCATTATTGTAATTAAGACAGAACTTTAGACAAATTCTAGTTAAACTTTCTAATTTTGGGGGTGGGGAGGGCAAAGAACAGTGTGAACCAAAGAGTTTCTTGATGACATCTCTAAGTTACAAAGCAAAGCAGAAATAGCATGGCCTAGTGCCCGTGACTTCTGATCTTTATTAGTTCTCTGCTCAGTTTTTTTTGTATTTAGAAAACAAACAAACAAGAACATCTGATGGAAATAGTAGGCCTTTAACTAGGGCCAGGTTCTCCTTCCTTCCCTTCCTGCCTGACCTTCCCTTCTACTGCCCCCACCCTAACATAGCATTATACAGAAAATTTAAAATTGTACCAGAAATTATCAAGGAAATGTTAATGCTAGAATGATTTTCTAATTGACAAACTAATGAGTGACTCACTGTTAGAGAAATAGCAGGTATTCGCTTGCCTCTAATGTTGGTAACTCTGGCTTTTTTGTCTGCCTTCTCGATCTCATACAAACAAGAACAGGTTTGTTCAGAACACCATTAACTGCGGAGGTAACTCACAGCCACACATTATCACTTAGATCTTTCTTCTGCTTCACAACCAGGAATGTCAGTCAGCTAATAATAAAGGATCATTTGGAAATGTCTATAAAACCTTGATTTCTTCTATCTCAGAGAGATATTATCACTATGTTGTCCCTGAATGCACACTCAATTTTGGAGACAGTTTGAGTCCCAGGGATTTGGGGAGGTCATGGCATGGGGGGAGCTATTCTTTCAGAACTAAAGCTTCTTATCCTCAGAACTCTTGCTTCCATCAGTAGGGAGCAGAAACCCTGACACTTCCACAGTGGAGTCTCTTAGATACTGCCTTTTCTGTAGATGTCATTAAAGACATCCTTTCCTTTTTTTTGGACTTCCTTTTGCTCATTCTGATCCACATCTTTTTTTTTTCTTGTAATTATTCATAGCAAAGATTGAAGCCAGGCTCATCATGCCATGATACATTGTGTTGCAACATGATATGATGAATAGGGATGTTCCAAAATTCTGAATCAACATACTGCATCCAGACTTGATTATTAAAGTTGAATTAGATACTAAGGCTAATTTTTCATCTAAAATGCTAATATAAATGGAAGCTTCAATAAATAATAATGTTGCCATATCAGAAATTTTTTTCTAGATATAATATTCCTTTTTTATATTTATTTACTTATTATGAACAAATATTAAGATATAACTAAGATCCATATTTCAGACATGCCTGATCCTTTAATAATCTATTCCATTTAAAAAACATATTATAATAAAACCTTAATATCAGCTTCTTCATAGTGTTTATGTTTATTAGGACCAATAAAGTTAATTTTTTAATATACTTGTTAGAAATTTTGTAAAAATACATTTCAGCATTTAAAAGAAAATAATTGAAGAGAAGAAAATAATTTTAAGAAGCTCACATTATGTTTAGTTGAATGGCATACCATGGTTACAAAGCAAGGAGAATTCACTTCCACACCTATCCTACTACTCATCTATTGAATGATTTGGCACCCCACATAAAAACCACAGGCCACCCATCTGCAAAATGCATTTCTCCATTATATCTGGAAGCTCAGTCCCATTGTATCTGATACAGAACTGTAGAACTATTTCTTATGGAAACTCTTTAGTCTGAGTTCAATATTTGTGCAAAAAAGTCATGAGTGAGTAAATTGAATTAAGTAAAAAAAAAATTAAAACATTTCTTATGTATTGAGATAATAGAATGCTACATAGCATAATGAATGGAAAAGAGCCTGGATTTTAAAACTCAACTTTGCCACTAAGAATTTGATGACCTTGGAAAAATCACAGAATTCCTCTCAATATCATTTTCCTTATTTTTAAAAATGAGAATAATCAACAATCACTTTTATCTACAACTATATTATACTATGTGGTTTTAGGTTGTAACATTAAAGGAAGAAAGTCAAGTTTATTTCTCAGGATTTGGAGCAGGTAAGCTGAGGGATTTAGTAGCTATCCTTTGACTCTGGCATGCAAGAGTCCCATATCCTCCTTCTCTAAATTCAGCTCAGTGGACAAGCAGTAAGATACAAGGGTCTGCACAATGTGGCATGGATCCATGTCCTTCTATCTCTTATGAGTATCCTCTCCATTAAAAGATTTATTTTATAAAAGGGAGAAATATAAAGGCAATTTATCTCACAAAGCAGAGACTTCAGTGTCCACACATGACAAAGAATACAGACTTTATAGAATTAGTCCAGGAAAGTCATTAAACAAGCAAAAGCAACACCAACAATAAAATGCACAGACAATTCTAAGGTGATGTCTGATTACCAGAGTTCATATTGCTTTATTTAAAATGTCCAGTTTTTAACAAAAAATATAAGATGCACAAAATATGACCCATACATAGGATAAAATGCAGTTAAAGAAAAACTGTTCATAAAGAAACCCAGACATTGTATTTGTTAGACAAATACTTCAAATCAGCTATTTTATCAGGATGTTCAAAGAACTAAAGGAAAAAAATATAAATAACATAGATTGAAAAGTAAGAAATTAAACTATAATTATTTGAAGATTACATAATCTTGAATGTATAAAGTCTTAAGTAATACAGAAAACTATGAAAGTTAATAAATGAGTTCAGCAAGTTCGTAGGACACAAGTTAATATACAAAAATCAATTGTATTTTTAAACACTAACATGAACAACCTATAAATGAAAGTAAGAAAACTATTTTATTCTCAATAGTATCAAAAAGAGTAAAATATTTATGATAAATCTAACAAAATAAGTGCAAAACTAGCACACCGAAACTACAAAGCAGCTATCAAAATCCCTGCTCTTTTTTTGCAAACATTGAAAAGTTAATCCTAAAATTCATGTGGAAATGCAGTGGACCTAGAATAACCCAAATATTCTTAGAAAGAAGAATAAAATAGGAGGATTTATACTTTCAGATTTCAAAAATTTTCTACAGTACTGCAGTAATCAAAACAGCATAGTACTGGCATAAGGCTATACATATAGATAGAAGAACTAGAATTGAGAGTCAAGAAATTTACCCTCACATTATATTTTGACAAGAATGCCAAAACATTAGACAGTCTTTTCAACAAATGCTGCTGAGGCAACTGGATTTTCATAGGCAACAAAAAAAATGAGATTGAGTCCCTACTTCAGACCATGAAGGAGAATTAACTCAAAATGAATCATAGACCTAAGTGTAAAAGCTAAAAGTATAAAAGTCTTATAAGAAATAGTAAGATTCATCCTCTGTGTGGAAATTAAACTGTGTACTCTTATATGACTTTTGATTAAGTAATGCTTTCTTAAACATAAAGAAACCCCCGCAAATAACCAAATTTAAAAAAAGATAAATTATACTTTGTCACAATTAAAAATTTCTGTGTTTCAAAGGACACCATAAAGAAAGTGAAAAGACAACCCAGAGAATGGGAGACCATATAAAAAGCGTCTTATATTTAGAATATATTAAGAACACTTACAACTCAGTAATTAAAAAAAAAGGCCAGATTCAAAATGGGAAAATAATTTGAATAGACATTTCTCCAAAGAAGATACACAAATGCCTGATAAATACATAAAAATATACTTACCGTAATTAGCTATTAAGAAAATGTAAATCACTACCATGGTAAGTTTACTTCACACCCACTAGGATAGCTGTAATAAAAAAGGCAGCCACTGTGCAGCCACTGTGGGAAACAATTTAACTCAAAATATTAAGCATAGAATTACCATATAATGTAGTAATTCCACTCCTGGGTAAATATCTGAGGTAATTGAAAACACATGTCCACATAAAAGCATGTACACAAATGTTCATAGTAGCATTATTTATAATAGTCAAAAAATGGAAACAACCCAAATTGTCCTTCAATTGATGAATAGAAACACAAAATGTGGTATATCTATAAATGTAAAATTATCCAGCTATAAAAAGTAATAGGCTAGTAATGCATACTGCAACATGGATGAATTTTGAAAAATGTGTGCTAAATGAAAGAGCTCAGATACAAAAGGCCACAAGCAAATCCATACTGATAGAAGGTAGCTTATTGGTTCTTCGGAACAGTAAAAGTATTAGGGGGTGGAGTGGTGTAGTGATTGTTAATGAGTATCTTTTTGAGCTGGCTAATGGGTATCGTTTTAGGGTTTCTTTCTGAGGCAATGAAGATGTTGCAAAATTAGATAGTAGTGATGATTGCACAACTTTGTGAGTATACTAAAAACCACTGAATTGTACTCTTTAAAATGATGAATTTTATAGTATGTAAATTATATCTTAATAAAGCTGTTATTTAAAAAAAATTTATAAGCATGAAAAACATCCCCCCAGTCATGGCTTGGTATAAGTCACTCAAGAAATAACAGTGAATAAGAAACATGAACATAAATAGAGATTTTAATAAAATAAAACAGCCACCTTATATAGGATGAGATTTTAATAAACTACAAGTTCCATCTGTGCTTTCTATTAGTACAATAGTCTTAAATTTGTTATTTGGACTGCAGTGCCAATAGAAGTTGACAGCAGCAATATTCTCAATAAACCTATTAACTGATTCTGCTGGATTTCAGTTAAGTATATTCCTACATACAGCTACTTTCATTTTTCTACTTCATAAGTAATTATAACCTGAAGCAGTAATGCTTCTAACAAATATAATTCATATTCCTCATCAATCAATATCTTTATCATCCAATTTATTGTGACACAACACAATAATTCTATTGCTTTTTAAGTAAGATTAATAACATTCAAAATTAACTTTTGTTTATATTGTATTTTATCAGAAGGTTAGCTGTGGTTCATTTAGGAGAAAATGCAAAACACATATCCCACACACTCTTTTACTGTAATACTACTCTGTTTCTATTTTAATTCTACATTAAAATTTAAGTACTGTAAATTTTGTGAGAAAAACTATTTCTTACTATATATCAGGTAAGACCAAGAAACCCAACTTAAACAAAAAATAATTATATTCTTCTCTCACATAAAAGAAATCCATGGTTGGGATAGTAGCCCCATGATGTACACTTCCAGTTTCCTGCATTCTATCCCTAATATAACCCTCATCTTAGTCCTAGATGATTGCATGAACAACAACCATCACATTTCCCTTCATTCCACCCAGCAGGGTAGAAAGTGAGGCAAAAAAAAAAAAAAAAAATCTGAGATTTCACAAAAGTTATAGAAACATTTCACTTACATCTTCCTAGCCAACATTTAATTACTTTATATATAGCCTCGAAAGAGGCTGAAGTTTATTGCAACTTTCTCTTTGGGAAACAGATCCAATTGGGATTTTTATTACCAAAAACAAGAGGAAAAGTTGTATTGGGGTAAATGAACAGCTATGTAATATATGTCAGTCCTTTACTGTTGTTCATTAACGGTCTTTTAAATATTCAGCCTATTTACTTAAATTTCTGTCCAAAGAATATAAAAAGGAATAAATATTTAACTCCAGAGTAGATTGTCTTAAATTCAGTTAGATCACAGATTCTATGTAAAACAGAAGAAAGTGATTTTTACTTGAAGCTAGCTTAAAGATGCTGAAATCCTTAATTGTCTTAATTGTTTTGTATTCAGTCATAATTTTACACACATTTATAATTCTAAGAATGAAAATTCCTTATAAAGGGCAAATAGTGTTGAAATTATTATTATCCTCTATAAATAATAACTGATAATTTTCCTGGTTACATATGCATGAATGCATATCATTCATCTTAAAAGATTAATTTGAAATGAAAATATTATATCTACTCAAGTTTAAAGATCAAGGTTATTGATTAAATCAAGGTTTATTGCAATAACAATAAAATATTGATATAAAAAATTATTTTCTGGGATATTCCTCCCTTTTTATGAGTATTATTAACCAGAGACAACCACTTTCAGGTCTTTTAGCTATTTCTTCTGGTATTTATATTCATTTATCTAAAAAACATATTTATACTATTCTCTTATGGTAGCTGAGAAGATATCTCTCTATTTTACTTCCAACTTCACCTTTCCCATCCCCTCAAAATATTTGTATCATTTAGATTTCTTTCTTTTGATTAAAGCAATAGCCAGAATTTACATTATTAAGATAATGCATAATTTTTTTACCTCTTGTATCTCCTTGTTCATCTCTTGTTTTTTTTTTTTTTCTTTTCTGTAGTTAATTACTTAACTTTCTCATTGGCTTAGTTTTTTATGTAATCATTCCTATTTAATGCTGCTGTGAATTTTCCAAATATCTATCAATAATTGTTCTCAAATATTCAAGTACATCAAACAATCTGTCTTCAGTGTTTAACTCCTGGAGACATCCCTCCTTTCCTCGTGCGTCTTTCTGCTCTGATTTGCAGACGTTGCTCCCTGAATTTAGTGAGGAACTTATCTCCAGGAACTTCCTTTTACTGATTCCCTTTCTTAGATCCTTCTTTTCTGGACTCCATGCTTTACTTTCTAAAAATATAATCCCTCATTCTGCTGAATGAAGAACATCCTCCGGTGACTTCTTAAGAAAAGGTACTTGGATTATTCTTGGATGTCTAAAAATGTTTTTATTTTACCCTTATCCATGATTGATTTTTTGCCTGAGTATAAAATTCTAAGTTAAAAAAATGTTTGTTTTTTTTCTCAGACGGTTTTTAAGGACTTTTACTTCTTCTAATATCTAATTAATATCTAGTTGTTGATTAAAAGTATGATGAAATACTGAATCCCATATTTTTCTACCTGCTATATCCTTCACTGTGAAAGCTGTTTAGTGGCTTCCTTGTATTGTAGTGTTTGCCTTGCTAATATGTCTTCATGAAGATCTTTCTTTTTCATTTTTTCCTGGGATCATCAAGACTCCCTTAAGAACGATGTACTTTCCTTGATATATTTCTTTGATAATTCTGTTCCTTTGTCTCTTTTTTTCTGTTCTTTTGCCGACTTGCACCTAGTCGTAGTCAGATATCAGACCTCCAAGATCGGAGTACTCATTTTCTTATCTTTTTTGATGCATTTTCCATTTCTTTGTCCTGTGTTTCCCTTTGGGTAATTACCTTGACTGTATATTCCATGAAAAGGAAGAATTTGGCTCATGCAATTATGGCGACTACCAAGTCTGAAATTTGCACATCAGGCCCACAGGTTTTCAGGCTGGAAATTCCAGCAAATCTAATGTTGTGTCTTGAGGCCAAAGGTAGTTTGGAGGCAGAAAAAAAAGACCTCAATCTTTTCTTCTAGGGCCTTCAACTTATTGGATGAAGCCCACCACATAATGGAAGGTAATCTGCTTTACTCAAAGGCTCTTGATTAAAATATTAATCACATTTAAAAATACCTCCACAGCAACATCTAGACTAGTGTTTGACCAAAACAGCTGGGCATGATAGGCTAGCCAAGGTGACATATAAACTTAATCATCACTAACGGTATCAAGAGAACCATTTGTACATATTTCTCTTTTTTCATCTCAGATTATATTTCTGCTTTCCAAATGTTAATCCTGTCAGCTTTCTATAGGGATTTCAGCTCTTCTCTTGTTAGCATCTTATGGATCTGAAGGTATAACTTCTACACTTAGCTGAGTTATCCACTTTTCTATCTTCCTAATGTGTTAAAATTTCTTGCCTTCTCTTTTCTCACCACTTTTATTTAAAATAAAAATTATTATCAGCTTGGTTGTAATAGAAAGAATAGATTACCTAGTGTCATAATTGCTCCTAGTTTAATTTGAATTCTTACCCAATCCTGCTTTATGGCTCTTTTTCAATAATCTCTCAAATGCAAAAGAAAATATTTTTTTCAAAGATCTGTGTTTTTCTCCCACACGAACATTAGTTATACAAATGTCAAATGAATTTAGTTCTACTTTTTGTAAAGATTTTCTGATTTCAGCTTAAAGAAATAGGAATTCATATACCCATGTTGATATTACATAGATATATAAATTTAAAAAATTCTTTTCTTTTAACATATTTCCTTATGTTTTAATGTCACTTTAGAAACAACTCACTTATTTTAATATTATCATGGAGTGATGTTCTAAAAATGTTTATAGAATAGCCAACTTTACCACATTAAATAAACAAGAACTTCACAAATCCACTTTTATTCAGTACAGAAAGCAACTTTTACAATTTCCCCAAATTCATCTACTGTTAAAATTTTGCTCAATTTGTTTTAACATTTGCTCTCTATACATGCTGTTTTTCTTTAAAACTTTTGAGAGAAAGTTGCATATATCATGGCCTTTTATCCTAAATATTTCAATGTATTTCCAAAGAATATATTATCTTATGTAACCATAGGAATCAACCGGTTTTTAAAGTTGATGCAATACTTTGATGTTTACATGCCAGTTTTGATAATTAATCATGTCGCTTCTAGCATTTTTAAAAATTCTCCAGTGCCAGATCTAGTTGAGGGTAATGTATTTCATTTAAATGCAAGTCTCCTTTAATTTACACAATTTCTTGATCTGTTTTTTGTCTCATGAAATTGACATTTTTAAAGACTACTTCCTTTGTTTTTGCAGTAGAATACTCATTTTTTATTTGTTTGCTGTTTCTTCATTATTAGATTTAGATAAAGTATTTTGACCTGGAAAGCTGCAAAAATGATATTATATCCTTTTCTGGGTAACTAATCTAGAAGTTACTAGTGCTATAAATTTTGATCACCTGTTCAAAATATTCAATTTCTTCACTTCATAGTTACTATTTTTCCCTATAATGATTAAGCAATCTGTTGAGACACATTTTAAGATCATACACATATCCCACTCCTCATCAAATCTCTCCTACCTAGATTAAACATCCATTGCTTCTTCCTGATGAACTAATCCAACTATGATGGTTTGAAAATGATAGTTTTGCAACTCCAACACTTGCTCCAGATTTACTAGTTGACACTTTTCCCCAATTTTTTTAAAAAATATATGTATCTGTGTAATATCGACATGAGTGTATGAATTTCTATTTCTTCAATAATTTATAAGTAATTATATTTATTTATTTCAGTGCACAGAGTGTCCCAGATTTGGCCAGTTGGAAATGCTTTGGGCTCCTGTGTTCTCATGACATGCCCCGGTCATTTCATTAAGAAGTTTTAAAATTTCTTACATAACAAGCGACTCCCAGCTCATCTTACTCCTCCCCTGCTCCAGCTCTGAAATATGCCATTTCTCTGAAGAGCCCTGGTTCTTTTTAGCAAGGAATAGTATTAGAAACCAAGTTCTGGGCATTAAGTGTGTTCATTGTCACCAGTGTATCTTTGGTTATAATTCCTTTCAGTGGAAACTGCTAGAAGCTATACGTATATAATGCATACGACCAAATATATCCACATAAATACACGTATACATAAACACATATATACATACATATGTAAAAATACACATGAAATTACACATACATATATATTTTTTAATGATACCTCCAATTCTAATTCATCGTCACAGGTTTTTCCTTGTCTTTCCCTTCCACATTTCTACCTCCCTTTTTCTATAGTAATAACTTGGCTCCTAACAGCATCAAAATCTTATTCATTTGCTTATACTCCAATAATATGTCTAAAATAGATCTGAATTGCTTCACCCATACATAATTATATAGAGATTCTCTTTTTATGCTGTATATCAAACTTTAAGATTAACATGGTTATTTTTTCCAGGACAATAAGAAATGATCTTATCAATTAGTATGTTTTTAGCTACAAATAAGAGAAAACCCTGATTCAAGCTGTCTTTAAAGTAACAAAGTTTGTTATTTACTTATTTATTTAACAAATATCGAGTACCTACCATGTACTAGCTACTGATCTAGGCTTTGGAGATAAAAGCTGTGAACAAAACAATGTTCTTTGCAATCAGACAAGAGAAAGACATAAAAGGCATCCAAATAGGAAATGAAGAAGTCAAACTGTAACTATTTGTAGATGATATGATTCTCTATATAGAAAACCCTAAAGACACCACAAGAACACTACTAGAAACAATAAGCAAATACAGTAAAGTTTCTGGTTACAAAAATCAATGTTCAAAAATCCATAGCATTCCTATACTCTAGTAATAAAGCATCAGAAAAAGAAGTAAAAAAATAATTCCCTTTGAAATTGCAACAAAAAGAATAAAATACCTAGGATAAATTTAACAATACAAGTGAAGGACCTACATAATGAAAACTACAAGACCCTATTAAAAGAAATCGAAGAAGATATAAAGAAATGGAAAGATATTTCATGTTCTTGGATTGGAAGAATCAACATAGTTAAAATGACCATATTATCTAAAGCATTATACAGATCTAATGCAATCTCCATGAAAATCCCATCGGCTTTTTTAAAAGAAATAGAACAAAAAAATCATCAGATTTGTATAGAAGCACAAAAGATCCCAAATGTCCAAAGCCATCCTGAGAAAAAAGAATGAGGCTGGAGGCATCACTCTGCCTGACTTCAAATTATACTACAAAGTGAAAGTAATCAAAACGGCATGGTATTGCCAGTAAAACAGACACACAGACCAGTGGAATAGAATCGAGAGTCCAGAAGTAAACCCATATTTATATGGCAGATAATTTTTTATAAAAAAAAAAGCCAAAAATATACAGTGAGAAGGAAAGCCTCTTCAATAAATGGTACTGGAAAAATGAAAAGCCACCTGCAAAAGAATGAAACTAGACTGGTGTCTATCACCACACACCAAAATTAACTCGAAATGGAGTAAGGACCTGAATATAAGAACTGAGGCAATGAAATGCATAGAAGAAAACATAGGAACTAAACTCAAGGACCTTGAACTTAAAGAGGATTTTATGAATTTACCTCAAAAGCAAGGGTAATAAAAGCTGAAATAAATGGTCCGCATCAAACTAAAAAGCTTCTGCTCAGCAAAAGAAATCATCAACAAG
>NW_006433953.1:2808000-2851094 GCF_000325575.1 Pteropus alecto
ACCCAACCCCAAAAAAATAACAATGTTCTTGCTTCGTAGAGCTTATGTTTTAGTGGGAGATGGAGATGATATGCAAATAAACAAATTACTGTAATACTGTATTATGTGCTAGGAAGTCCCTGTAGGATAGGTGCTCTAGAGTTGGCATTTGAGCTGTTGACTATGCCCCCACTTCCCTTGATTTGCCCTGTGATCCTTGATAGTGTTTTATATTCAGAAAATGTCTACTCCAATGGTTTTACAGTAATAAATGAATAATAAATAGATATTAAATGTAAAGATTGTTTTTAGTTAATTTTTTTATTATGCTTTCTCTACTTTAAAAGTCCCTGGATAGAAAAAAAATAGATTCAGAGAATTTCATTTACCCCTCTTTTTTTCACAGTAAGCAAAGATCAAATAGCTCTCTTTGAGAAGTTTGTGTCTTATTTTATACAATCTTCCTGGATAATTTTTCCTTCCAATTTCTTTTAATTTAAAAGCAATCTAGTCATAAATTTATTACAAGGAGAAGTCATTGATTCAACTAACTTTTGTAATATATTTCAAATATTAAATTATGTGGAAAATACATTCATAGAAGGGAAGTCATTTAATTTCTAACATGTACACCATAAGGCAAACTAATTAAATTCAGTCTGATAAACCTGAAATATAGCTGTTTTATAGTACGAATGGATGTTTTCTGTATTTGTTGCTGAGAATACATGATTTGTTTTATGTTTATTTACTAGAGTTTATGCCAATTGAAATAGTTGATAGTTGCAAACTTCATTTGTTTTGTTTGAGCCCATGTTTTATAAATATTATGATAGGTTTCTAGGAAATATATTCATTACTAACAATAGTATTTCAAAGTAACACTACATTGGTTACATCTAAGCAATACTACATTGCTATTCATTTTGGGGGGAAACAGAGAAAACATTGTTATGTTGTCTAAAAGCAAATTAATGAATTTCCCATTCTAAAAGAGAGTATCTAGTAGAGATATTTAACACTTATTAGATGTCACTCATCTTTATTTCTGAAATATGCTAATAGGCTTAATTCTGTGTAGTATACTTATTTAAGATTATAAGAAAATATATAGAATAGAGAATATTTCTGAGTTTCACCTAATTATTTTATGCCTTTTGAGTACTGTAAATGAGTGAAAGCTAGAAATCGAGTGCATGTAAGTTCTAAAGAATTGACTCACATATGGATTTTCTTTTAAAATGAATGAATACATTGAAAACCAAAATGAGAATACTGTAAGTATAAAGTCTTTAATGCCAGTAATATTCAAGTATCTTTGTTTTCTTTTTTAATATATTACATATGAGTTGAGAATATAAGTAATGATATTAATCTTATCAGAATTTTCTATTTGTTAGTTTTGTGTTCTACCAAGTTGTCATTTTGGCAGGAACCACCCTTCCTTTGATGCTGCTGCTCTTTTCCTCATTACTACTTGTAATGCCTCTTTTTAGAATCCTTTCGGTATACATGAGAAACCAGTCTCATCACTTTAAAGTCATATCTTTAATTCCCGCCCCCCCTCATAAATGCTTTTTTGAAGTTTGATCATCACATAATTAGATTTGAATCCAAGTGACATTTAATCATTCAAAAAAATAAATAGATGAAATCTATCCTCAATAGAGGAAAGTTTGCTCATTTTGGTAGTTATTTTGAAGAGAAAATATTCATTTGAATCTATTAATATTGAGTTATTGGGAAAAGACTTGTTTTCAAATAGTCAAAAACAAGATCACATTAAAAAATCAGTGCCTTAAGTAAATAATTACCCTATCTACAATATTAAATATATGTATATTATTGTTAAGAGCATAAATTATGCTGATAAGGAAGATTGAGTGAAACAAATACTAAATCTAACAGGAACAATGAATTTGTGCTTCTCCCACTTGGTGCCTTCTTGGTAAGTCTCCAGCCTTTCCAGAGGCCAAGAGATTTTTTTATATATATATTTGTGACATAGACCAGCAGTCCCCAACCTTTTTGGCACCAGGGATTCATGTTCCTATGAGAATCTAATGCCTGATGATCTGAGGTGGAGCTGAGGAGATGATGCTAGCACTGGGGAGTGGCCGCAAATTCAGATAAAGCTTCCCTCGCTGGCCTGCCGCTCACCTCCTGTTGTGTTGCCCAGTTCCTAACAGGCCACAGACCAGTACCGGTCCATGGCCTCAGGGATTGGGGATCCCTGGCATAAATCGTTGATTAAACAAGGAATTTTTATTCTAAAATAACACACTTTTTTTCTTGAAAAGATAGCATAACAAAATGCAGAATGGAATGATTTCAGTTTGTTTGTCTATGTCCCCAAATCAGAATTTCTATTTACTCCACAATAAGACAGTCTATGCAGATTCAGAAAGGAAATGGCAGAACAATAGTTTTTGACCCTTGATTCCTCACTCACTCAGGGTTTAAAGTATAGAAGCTAAAACACTGGATATTAGAAGATTCATCCAGAAGTTATCTATGGACCATGAGTTTCATTCTACTCTCTTAAAGGGTATTTGAACTTCATTTTAAGCCTAGAAAAAGATGCTTCAAGAAACCATGTGTCTCTTGGATCGTGAGTGATGTACTCATTGGTGTTGGACTCAATCCGAAAAATCTAAAGCTTGAGAGTTCTAGCTGCTCAGAGCTGAGTAAAATATTGAAGATGGCCTACATCTCCAGAGTTTGTTGGGATAAAGGATGTGTGACTCCTGTGCAACAAAAGTGGGTCACTTAAGCAAGCAAAGCAAACTGGGGCTATCTTAGATATTGTCCATGAAGGCCACATGGAGGTGTGAGATGATCCTGGCAGAGATTAGTTGGGAGTGTACTACTGGGTGCCTCAGGACTGAACAGAAAATATAAATGGTTAGTTGAAACAGATAAAGTAATTCATTTTAAGAGATCTACAAGAAAGAAATTCCCAGTATTGCAAGGTCTCTGGAGAATCCCTAAACCACCCCTCAAGAAAAAGTGTCAGTTTTAAACCACTGACAGATTCAGAGAAGACTAATTTTCACTCACAACTGTCTCAGTCAAGTAAGAACTTACTTGTCACTTATCTCTTCTGTCTCTGATGCAGGCAAATGGTGAGGGAGGAGCATTGTAAGCAGTAAAATAATGACAAGAACATCAGACTCCTCTTTTCCATTGCAGTTAGCCTACCTGACACATATACATGTAAAAATTGACCAGAAAAGGCCTGAAACTTTTTCTAGGTTTTATTCAATGGAGAGTGGCAAAAAAATAGTTCCGTGGAATAGGTTTGAATGTGCCATGGGAAAAAGTTTAAAATACTTTTTTTATTATCTCTGTGAGTTCACATTATTCTGTATAACTGTTTCAATCGTCTTTTTTTTATTGATATAGTGCCAGAATTACAGTTTTTACATTCAAATCCAAAATTTATTTCCAGAAGATAATAACCTCTGAGCTGAAATCAGTGACATTAATGCTAAGTAGCCAAAATAGAAAATGGAAGAAGACACCTTGTCACAAACGCCTACTTTATGCCAGGCCCTGTGCCAACAGTTTACATATATTATCTGATCTTTATGGTAATTTTAGGAGAAAGATGCCACATCCAGCAAGTGGTAAATACTCCCACATCCAGCACGGCCCTGGAAAATAAACCTGAGTGGGAACGGTGGGAGATGAGAAAAGGAAGAAGACAGAAAGTGGGGATCAGGAGGTTCACTGCCCACTGATGGTGGACAATGACCCAGTTTATTTTTGCAAGCTACTTTTATACAAGAACATACTAGTTGGCATAAGCAGTTTCCCTTAGTCATAACAAGACTGTTTCTTCTACTTTTCTCGAGCCGTATCTTCTCATGGCCTTCAGCTTGTTTGCCTGCCTGTGACTATGTTTATACTTTCTTGTGCTCAGAAGGAGTTTGCTGAAGCAAGGTAACCCTTGGTTGCCCTTGCAGTTTGCAAGGACCTTGTCAGCTTACAACCTACTCTCCAATGAAAGGTGTAATATCCATTTTATCATTGAGGAGATTAAGGTTCAGAGAAGTTACTAAATCACATTTTTTAGGTCAGGTAGCTAGTTAATAACAGAGACGACGTTTAATCCCAATCTGTGCAGTGGTGTCTTTCTCTTTGCATTCTCTCAGGGAACGTGTGGCCATTCACCTGCAGTCTTTACACTATCTACCCATTCTACAGAATCAGACTTCTACTTCTTTCCTCTACCCTTAGATTTATTTGGTGATGTAGCCTATCATGCTAGCCCCTTCCTTCTACAACCAGAGTAAGGGGAAAATACAGAAAAAGACCTGAATGGTAGAGAGAAGAAGAAAGCCACAGAAGACAGTCTTACCAGATCATCTCTGATCCCATGTCCAGGTGCTCTCTACCTGATTCACTTTACTCAAGATACACTGACCCTTTCTTACAAGCAAGTCAGCCACAGTCTCACTTCAGAGCCTTTGCACTGAGAGCCTTCTCTTCCTCCAAATATCTGCATGGCTGATTCTCTCACTTCCTTTAAGCTTATGCAATGAAGAGGCCATATTGCCTTCTAATTTAGACCTGTATTGATTATTCTACTTAAAATCGTAATCTACTCCACACACCTCAGCTCTGATCCCTCTTATCTTGCCCCGTTTCTTTAAAAAAAAAATTTCTATATTGCATATCACTTTCAACAGTTACTTATTCATTATGTTTATTATTCATTATCTCTTTCCTTCACTAGACTGTAAGGTCCATGTGGCCATGGATTTTGTCATTGCTGTACCTCAAGCATCTAAAAGATTTCCTGCCACATAGTAGGGATGAACTATATACTTATTGAATAAATGAATTACTGAATACCAGCTTTTATTCACTACTGAAGCTATCACATACCACTTTGACTTACTGGCATCTTACTTTTTGGTTTTTGCTCTGTTCTCCTTGTTGGGCTTCCACTAATCATCTTGGAAGGGCCCATTTTTAATTCTCTACTTAACCCATCAGACCTGTTTATGTTTCAGTTGTAGAGTCCTTTGATTTTGTTCATCAAAACTCCTAAGCTTCTGCCCTCATCTAATATGTCTTTGCCAAAGTCAAGTGACATGAAAAAGATCTTAATTTTCATAACACTTATATTGTCAACCTATTTTAGGGTTTTTAAATTATAGCCACTGCTTTCAATAGACACATGTAAATTTCAATAAAGAGATGCTATTTTTCATCACAATGAATTTTGATATGCGAATAAATACTAGTATTTACTAGGTAAATTCTTTCCAAAATTTCACATATTGAGTTTTGATTCCACTTTGTAATTAAAATATAGTCATGAACCAACATTTGTATGTAATAAATGGTAGCTGATTTGGCTTAAAACTCAGTAATAAATATTTGTATCTGAGATTGTAGTAAAATAAATTTAATGTTGTCTATGGCTGTGAAATTCATAATCTTTGCTCCTACAATGAAAAATTTGCAGAGAAAATTATCTATTCAAGACCATTCCCATGTGGATCTATTTAGTAAAACTTTACTTGCAAGAATCTGTGAAAAAAAAAATGCTAATAAACCACATTTCTCACCAGCTTAGGCTTACCTCTTTATTTGTTTCTGGCTTTGAGATAACTTTGAGTAGGCAATATAGTGTCACCATGGGTAATGAATGATGTATGCATGAAATAGTGACCTTAAAACAGCACATTTCTCTTAAAGGAATCAATTTACACATTATTGCTGTTTAAATTATATATCATGTATTTACTATATAAATAATAGAAAATCTATTTTAATCAGCATTAATTTTCATGAAATTGTAACTTTACTAGTGTTCATTAAGAAGGATGAACTAGATATGGGAAATGGTTTTAAGAAAACAAAGATTAAGGGAAAATACAGGAAACGTATAGGGAAAATTCACTTTGCTTCAAAAATTATGTTTTAAAAAATACAGGAAATCTCAGCAATGTGAGTGGGTCATAATATTACGAGCAATCCTGGAAAATTCTCCAAGTGTAGGTACAAACAGCAAATACTGTTGTACATTAGAAGAATATCTAGTACTTCTCTAGTCAGGGCATATTATTATATTACAGATAACTAACTATGTAACATTTTTCCTCTCCTTTTAAATTCTTTCTTTTAGTTTTGATTTTATTGAATCACAGTTTGATGCACCGTTATTAATTTTGGGCTTATTCATACTAATTGCAGTAGTTCCTGGTGACAATCCGGTGAAAGTAGATAAAATGTAGATAGATTTAAGTTTACATTTTGGATCTGTTCGACCTTTGCAGATAACTTCAACTTCCTCACCAAAACAAAAACACTTTAGCCCTGAGTGAATCCAACTATCCACTTTATTTTACCTGGATTCATACAGCACATTATGGAAAGGATTCAATCACAAATCCAGGAAGACTGGTAGCTCTGTAAATTTGTTCTCGCAAAACTCCAATGAGCACTTACCACCATACTCTCTCATTGTCTCTAATCATTATTTCACACATTTTAAAATCTCCCCTTATATCCTTCACCACCACCATCCCTCTACCCTTCATTTGATGACTTTGCCTTATGAATCGTGTAGTAACATGTAATCACACAGGATGGGACTCATCGACCTACCAGCAAGTCTGCAGTACTGAGCTCAGTTTCTTTGTCAAATCTCATTTCATCACTTACTAGCTGTGACCTGGACAAGTTTCTTATACTTTTTGTGCCCATCTAAAAAATGATGATAACAATACCAATCTTACAAAGTTATTAAGAAGATTATTTTATTAATTTAATTACTATAACAATGTACTCATATAAAGTAATTAATAACACACATTAGAAAAGAGTCTAGCATATAGCAAAAACAATTAGTGTTAGTTATCATCATCATAATCATCATTATTCTCTCCTGTTAGAACAGGAAAAGCATCCGTATTCTGGCAAAGGTCCTCCACATATCCCTGTCTTCTCAAAAACTTTCATTCTTTTTTTATGTTACTTTTCCAGATCATCAATCTTTCCTACTTTTTGTACCTATCCCATTATAATACAACTAGCTCTGTTAATATCCTTTCCTGACTCCAGATCTCCAAATTTTACCCTGATTCCCTATCCACACTTTTACTGACAAGGTTTTCAAAAGTCAAATAAACCTAAAACTGTCCATTGGGTTTGAGTATACAGAGAATACTTTTCACCCCTCTTCTTGCCAGTCCTCTATGAAATACTCAACACAACTGATCATTTCATCCTTGAACTTCTCTCTTTTCTTGTTTTCTATGACACGATCACTCTTCTGATTTCCTTTGTATCTCTCTGATTCCTCTTGCTCAGTGTTACCTCTTTGCTCTTTTTCTGCTAAACTTCTTGGGTTTTCTCTGTTTTTCATGCTACACTATCTTCATATGTGAGCTCCTTTATTGCCATGGATCAAAGTACCATCTTTGTGCTCGAAAAACCAAGATATATATTTTTTCATCTAAGTCATTTCTTTTGTATTTTAACCTGCTCCTTTTTATTGCTCCTTTTCTGAACACATGGCTTTCCATTCTCTCTTTATCTAGCTGCTAAAGACAGAAACATTAGAAATCACTTTCAACATAGCTTTATCCCATGTCCTTCCCTCATCCAGTATGAAGCTTAGACCATTCTAAATCCAAATTTATTTTTAAAATTACTCTCCATATCTACATCTCTTGCCACTCTCTATTAATCTTATCCATATTTCTTATTTTAACTACTTTATAACCAAGCTGGTCTAGCTACAGAACACCCAGAATGATATTTTAGAATGTAAATTGGACTTTCCCTTTCTCTTTCTCCATCTATGTTTTAACATATAATTGCCAAGAGTCTTTAATTGTGTCATCAAAGGCCTCCATGATTTGGTCACTGACTCCAATATCACATTGCACCATTCACCTTTTGTCATCTATGCTGGCCACACTATCTCTTTCAATTCTTAAAGGACCAAATATTTTTCTTCCTCATGGACTTTTCATGTGATTATTCTCTCTCCTGGAGAGCTTTTTCTCTCATCCTACTGTGCTTTCTCCCTCACTCATACTTCACTCATACTGGATAGGCCCTCTCTGAGTCCCAAATCTAAATTAGATTCTTCCTTTTATTTTCATTCTTGTAGCATTTATCACAAATTATGGTATAGATCAATTTATCTATTTGTCTCTTAAGTTAGTCTGTGAACTCCTTGAGGGCTGACATGAGACATGCTTTTTTCAACCTCATGTCTAATCCTTTGTAGTCATTTAACATGTAAATAAATGTATAAATAAGTGTGTGTTTATCAGCCTCTTATCTAACCTCTTTGTGTCTCAACTGTAAAGTTGGTATAAGAATTTCTTCTTTACTAGTTTGTTCTATTAACCAATAGAGAAAATCCTTGTTATCTAATGCGTTTGTTTCAAAAAAGTATTACTTCCTCTGCCCCACCAAACCAGCCCCCTCCAAACCAGCAGTCTGACATAGTGGAAAGAGCTTTAAAGTTTGAAAAAACTAGATTTAATTTTTTATTTTTGAGTTATTATCTGTGTAACTCTGGTAAAGTTATTTAACATCCATGTTCTCTCATCCATGAACTGTTATCCATACCTATCTCCATAAGATTGTGGTTATGATTATATATTTATGTATTAAATAATAATATATTATATATTAAATATGTGTAAAGCATCCAGCATGTAAGCATTTCATATATGTAAGTTTCTAGTCCCTAAAAACCCAAGATACTGTATGTAGTGCGATTTCCCAACATTTGCATAATCAAAATGCAAATTCCAGGGCCCCCATCCACTGACATTTGATTCAATTTATCTGGAGTGAACCCAGGAATTTACATTTTGATCTACGGGGTGAATCAGACGTTCCATTTATTCTCAAGACCATTACTTTATTCTCAAGACCATTTTTAAAAATGCATCTAAGTTTAGGGCATAAAAATATATTTTTAGCTTCCAAGTGTTTCAGTGAGCTACGAGTGACAAATGAACCTATGCTTCCTCAAAGGGCACATTTATTTCATTAAGAGTTGAAAGTTTATTCATGCTGCTTTGTGAAATGAACTTAATGTTGAACTTAGGAGATATAGAGCAGTTTCTGTCCCAAAGGCACTATTCATCTGACTCAAATAGGCCTTCTAAGTTATACATGAATCTTAACTCTAATACCTGTGCTTACTCTTTGAGTCTACCTACCAATGAGAAGAGTAGTATTATAGATTTACATATGTTTCAAAAATAATGCATTTCCTTAAAAATATTTACTATTTTTCATAAGTCCAATGTGTAAGCTTACATTTTATAAAGAACATACATTAGAACAAGTATTTCTATATAGTAGTAGTCATGAAATATAAAAAGATCAAGGACAAACAACGGAATAGTGATGTAGATAAATATTTTATGTAACTTTTCAAAAAAATTTCAAGAAAGTTACAAACATTTATTTATAAATCAGTGCCAAATACATGCCAATATTTTTCTTTTTAAAATGATCGATATTAAACCTTTTAAATCTCAATAATTTTATATATAAAAGCCATTTAGTTGTATCTTTTTAAAACCAAAAGTGAAAAGAAAATTGAATGTCAAGTAACTAAGACACCCAAAGCATAAAAGCCTATAAAGATTAGAAGAAATATCCCCTAGGTGCCATATACATGCAACAAACATTCCAGACAGAGTTGCTTTGGCTTTTTATAAATATATAAGTGATTTTTGATCACTCCACAAAATATTTTTTAAAAGATGGTTGAAAAGTATAGATATATAATACATTGATAAGTATACAAATTTAGTTTGTAAGACATAAAAGATGAAATTTATATCCTGCTGTCTCACTGTATAGGTATGTTCCTCTAGATGGGTGGAAATAGTGTTCCGAGTTCTGCATTGATAACTAAGATGACTCAAAGACAATTTGTCTTTGGTTCTTGAAGTATCGGAATAAATATTTGAATTTGGAGAAGCTATCTTACATTCTCGTTTCTCACTGCTGAAACCAAGGCAAATTTTCTCATGTAATTTAGAGAAATTGAAAAGTAGGGCTGAAAAGAACCTCAGTTCCTGAATTGCCTGCTGCTTTCCAAAATGCCTGGCTTTAGAAATCTACTTGTCCTTTAGGACCCAAAGTAAAGGCCCCCTTCTCTGAGATCAACCCAGTCAAAAGTGTCTGGATTCTTGCTAGTGTGACCTTTTCACCAACATTTTCATTGACCTCCCGAAATAGTGTCCCAGTCTCTAATACCATCCCTAGGTTTTTGGTCTCTCATATTGTCTATTCTGTCCTCCATACTATAGAGTCATCTTAAAACTATATTGAAATGTAAATATTGCCACAACATATAGTCTATATGATCCAACCCATGCTTCATCCATTTTCTAATGTACTCACTGACTACACCAATCTACCTTCTCATCTCATAAAACTCCTTGCCTCCCAGAACATCCAAGATTTTTTATTCATTTATTTTTGTTTTCTTTTAATGAATAACTTTGCATATTATATTTTCTCTTCCTCAAATACCCTTATTTATTTTATTTATCATCTGTCTCCCAACTCTCTGGGAAGTTCCAAACAATATTTCAAGGCTAACCTCAGAATTAGTCTCTTGTCTTCTGAGAGAAGCCAAGAGACCTTATTCAGTGAGGCTTATAAACCAGTTTATAATCTTTTGGTCCTGGGAAAATTACATAACCTCTGTAAGCCTGAGTGTCATCATTTATAAAATGGCAATTTGGAGAGGATTAAATGGACAGATTTAACACATTGCTTGGCACATAATAATTGTTTTGCTAGTACCTGTACTCCTGCTACACTAAATCAGTGGCAGTTGGACATTTTGCCAATTTTTAGAAATGCTTCAAAGTGTAACAAACTCACTGAAATCAGTGCAGTCCTTAACAGTTCAGGCATATTTAATCTCCTTGGTTTTATACATAAGACTGAGTCATGACTTGCTATTCATTTTTATTCTCCTTGATGATTCAGCAGTTTTTCTACTATCACACATTAACATGAAGGAAAGAAATTCTTCTGTTTTATAATGTTTGAGGGTAAATATCTGGAAATAGAATTGCATTTGATATACCAACTTTCTGCCTAAATTAGATTTCAGTTTTACTATAAGATTCTTTCTGATTTTGGTAAAATTGAAGCATGGAAGAAAAATACACAATAATCATCACAAATGTCATTTTATCACATTTTTATACACTTTAATAGTGAGATTAGTCCAGAAAATATATAATTTTTCATATAAAACATAACTGGGAAAATTCCAGAAAAATACCTTTCCTCTTGTTGATGAAACTATACTTGAAATGGAAATATAATTTAGAAATGTAAACTTTATTGTTGTAATTTGAGTTTACATTTTCACAATTTATATATAAAAAGTTATTTCTGGTAATTTTTGGATAAAAATTATTCATATGGTTTTTAATGACATCTATAAATAAATGTCAACTTTTTTAGAAACTGTTTGGTCTTTATGGTAGATCTAGTTATAGACTTTGAGAGAAATTGACTAAAAATGAAGGAAAGGGTGTTGTTTCATTGGCTTATCTCTTCCCCAACCCTGTGCATGGAACCAGGAGCAGCAGGTACACAAATTTCATATCCTGAGAGCCATGCTTCCACCTGGACTATAGGTAGGAGCAATAACTATGATGGGAGACAAAGCAATGGCAAAGCAAAGCTAGAAGTGTTTGGACCTTTAAAGAAAATGAGCCTGTCAATATTTGTAACCGTGAGAAGAAATAGGAAAAATTTTACTCAAGGAAAACTTTTTAATTGATTACCTAAGAAAAATTCAGCTAGAAGAAGATATGACAGAAATAGTTTAATGAATAGCTAAGAGAGATTTGATTGGCCAAGTCTGAAAGAAGTTTAACAGGACAGTGCATGGCCAAGAATGAAGACTTAAATATTAGAAGATTCCTTGTCTTTCCCTCATAACTCTGAGGTGAAACTCATTCTGGGACTCTAAGAGACTGCGAGGCCCAGTAAGACTGTATATCACTTTCTGAAAACTACAGATATAATGTTAGTTACTCATTATTCATTGACAAACACTGTGTGAAGAGTGCTTACAAATGTAACCCTACAATAAGTTGTCCAACAGAATATACTTTCATTGGAAAAGTATTGTTCTGTCCTCCTGATATGTGCAAAAGCTCCACTAGGCAATGGGCATCTCCAATAGCAAAGAAACATAACTATAAGTGATACACCTGAAGAAATATTTCCCAGCATGGATCCTACATTGTCTGCTACCAGTCACAAAGAACTCGAAGATTAAAATACATTTTTCCAGTGTTTCTTCATTCTTTTAATGAGAAAACTTCTTAAAGAATTTTTGTTTTATTCGTTTGTATTAGCAGACGGTAGCCACTTCACTATCTTTATAAATTCCTAAAGGCTGCATGGCTTTGCCTTGGAAGTTTATAGAAAAAAAAATGTACGCTTTTTGTTAAACGTGTTTTTAAATCAGACAGTCTCAGGATAAGTTTATCATTTTTATTTTTATTTCTAAGTTGTGTGGAATGATCAGTTTTGAACTTTTCAGCAATTTTGGGAATAATCTTCTTTAAAAACCACCAAAGTGTTTCCTAAAGGAAATGAAAGCATTTTTTTATGAAATTGTTTTTTATGACCAAAACTTTAAATTGCTCCCTGGAGGACTCTGAGTAAGTAAGGAAGTTCAGGTAAGCAGGCTTTGTGTTTCTAAAATTAAAATTTTTCTAAAGTCACAAAAATGTAAAGATTTCACAAAGATATTTTCACGTACTTTGAGCTTCACTTATTTGTATAGCCACCCACTTTTGCCTCACCACAGCCAGCCTCGGGACAAGAAAAGTAGAGAACATATGCAAAAATAAAAAATAAAAGAAAGAAAGAAAGAAAGAAAGGAAGAAAGGAAGGAAGGAAGGAAGGAAGAAAGAAAGAAAGAAAGAAAGAAAGCAAGAAAGAAAGAAAGAAAGAAAGAAAGCAAGAAAGAAAGAAAGAAAGAAAGAAAGCAAGAAAGAAAGAAAGAAAGAAAGAAAGCAAGAAAGAAAGAAAGAAAGAAAGAAAGCAAGAAAGAAAGAAAGAAAGAAAGAAAGAAAGAAAGGAAGGAAGGAAGGAAGGAAGGAAAGAAAAATCACAATTTAACATTTAGAAGCCCTGATTCAGGTTTACAACAGAAAAGATTCTAAAAGGTACATGATTCATTGTTTTGTGTGTTGCCCCTCACACTAAGTCCAATATACATGAAATAAAGGTTCTGAAGCTTGGGAAGAGGTATACTAAGAAATAATATGAACAAGACCAGAATTAGCTTCCGGAGGCCACTTAAGAAAGACCTTCTGTCAGCAGTACTTGGGACACTCCAGTGAGAGATAATTTGAAAAATAGTAAAGATCAAAATAAACATTTAAAATTAAATAGTAGAGAACTTTGAAGTAGCCAACACAGGACTCATCCTTCAACTTTGGCTTTAAACTCTCTGACATTAGGAACAATGTTAAGTCTTACTCATCACTGTATTTTCATTGCCAAAATGTCTGCTCAACAGTGAGGATAGATACAAAGTTCTTAAAATGGCCTATAAAATCCTAGATGATCTTTTTGACCTTATTTTTTATTCTCTCACTTCTTTACTTCAACCACATGGGGCTCCTTCTTTATCTCAAATACAACAGACTTGCCACTACCTCAGAGTCTTTGTATTTGCTGTTCCTTCCCCTGGAACTCTCTTCACTCAAATATC
Organism: Pteropus alecto; assembly: GCF_000325575.1. Lineage (NCBI taxonomy): Eukaryota > Metazoa > Chordata > Mammalia > Chiroptera > Pteropodidae > Pteropus > Pteropus alecto. The sequence continues at coordinate 2,821,742 of NW_006433953.1, forward strand.
TATTGACTCATGTCCTTACTTCCTTTGGACAATGTTCAAATGACACAATTATTACAAGGTCTTTTTTGAAAACTATTAAAAAAGCACCTACTCTATATTATAACCTTCCTTATTCCCTATCTCTCTTACCGTTTTATTTTTAACATGACATATTATGCTTATGCTAGTTCATTTATTTGTTAGTTACTGCTAGAATATAAGATCCACAAGGCAGAATGTTTTTTAATAGAGTTTTCAGTATGATTGCTAGTAAATGGCAAAGCCAGGATTTCAATACAGGTTTAGTAGCAAAGCATGTATGTGTGTGTACCATTTATTTATGAGTTATGTGAGTGAGAAATGCAGTATGCTATTGCCATTTTCCTCAATGTCACAATCATTATTTTACAATTATTTTATAATCTGTTTTATGAATGTAGCATGATTAACTTCACAATTTCCCTAACTTGGGACATTTAAGTGATATTAGCACTTCCCTATAAATAGAGTTACAAGTAGTATATATAGTCATTAGTTTCCACAGGGGCCTACAGCAATAGTCTCATTTTGATATTATTCACACATCAAAATAGGGTACAAATCCAATTGACATAATGATAACGAGACTTATGGTCAGTCAGAAAACCAAAAGCACCTCAGGTAGACATTAAATAAATCACCTGTGACTCAAGATGGCTCCACGTCTAATTCCAGATTAAGTCATCATCTGCCTTTCCAACACAATGTCTTTTGTTTCTTAATGGACCATGATATTTCATGCTTCTGTGTTTTTACACATGTGGCATCCCCTTTCCTAGAAACCACTTCCCTCTTCACCCATTCCATGTTGCAAAATATGACATATTTCAAAGTTCATTTGACATGCACTTCTGATTACTTCCTAATGCTCCAAATTGATTTAGTTACTTCTTCCTCTGTTTCAAGAAGTTTCACTTCTCAATATTATAGCACTACATGCTCAATAAGACCTAGGACCAGATTCTTCCAAACATATGTCCAGTTTGAGACTAGTGCTTAGAGATTAATAAAATTCAGTGAATTTAAATTGAATTTAATTGGTGTAAGGGACTGAATGCTTATATTTCCCTCAAAATTCATAGGCTTTTGGGTGGTGATTAGGTCATGAGAGTGGATCCATCATGAATGGGATTAAAATTCTTAAAAAAAAAAAATCCCAGGAAGCTCTCTTTTCTCTTCTTCCTTGAGAGGACACAGCAAGAAGACAGCTGTCTATAATTCAGAAAGTGGACTCTAACAAGACACCAAATCTGCTGGCTCTTGGACCTTGGACATCCCAGCCTCCAGAACTATGAGAAATAAATTGTTGTTTAAGCTACCCAGTCTGACATTTTTTGTCATAGAAGCCCAAACAGACAAAGACAATTGGTGATTGGGGGGGAAAAAGGAGGAGGAGAAGAAAAAGGAAGAGGAGAAGGATAAGAAGGAGAAAGATAAGGAGAAGAAGAGAAAGATGAGATAGGGAGGCACAGATAGAATTTGTCAGTGAGTATCCTACAGGGTAGAGTCATTCACATTTCCTGTAAACTAACTCTTAGATATTTTTGTTTGTTTGTTTCAACATAATGATATACTTTTTTAGAGCCTTAAAAAAAGTTGTACGCAATTCAGAGCTTTTTCATCAGTGTCGACAAAATGATTTAAAACCTTTACAGAAAACCATCTTCTAACATTAAAACCAGTAGAGCAGAAACTTGGGTATTAAAGTGAGGCTGGGGACAGTACAGGGTGAACTTGCCTTTTCTAGTCTTTCAGGAGAATCTGTGAGTCAGAATAAGCCAAATAAAGCGAAAATATCAATAACTGGACTTTATAGTATTGAGAAATGAATACTTGGTATGATTATTAGGACATGATATAACAATTATTTCAATTATCACAAGCATCAATGAGACAAAATTGAAAAAAAAAATGAAGACAAAATCAATATATAAAATTAACCAAAGTAGCCCCTCCCACTCTTACATTACAAAAGTATGAGCTTACCGGTCTCTGGGATGATACGCTGTTCTCAGAGTTGTATACTTTGCTTTAGAAACAGCAATAAATGTGTACACACTTTAATCTAAATCTTTAGTAAAATGAGTGACACATTTATTTTTATAATAAACTTATTATTTGTTTCCATTGAGAGTTTCTATTTAAGAACCAAATAGATTTAAGGTTCTTAATACCTAAATGTATAAGACCCAATCTAATCACTCAATGATATCTCAGAAAAAATAAATTGCTCCTATAGCTATGGAAAACCTGAAAATTGAGTAGCTGCAGTTATGGAGGCCTGGAGAATTTTCCCAATAGAAACTGTAAATCTAGATAATTCCCAAGACACATGAGTTTCAAAAGAAAGAAATTATGACTAAAGAGTTTTGAGAGTTAATGGTATGAGCTAAACTGGAACATTCTAAGATATTAACAGCAAACACATAAACTCTGTAGGTCAGAAATTAAGATGGAAAACTGTGAAATCTGTTTCTACTGTAGGATCTTACAGAATACTATACAAACTAGAGGAAGTCTCAGGTCTGAGATTTAAATTGCTTAGGTGTTCTAAAAAGTATTGAGTCAAAATCATGCTATTATGAAAAGTCTTTGGACAAAATGTTAACCTTAGAAAAGGAGTATTGCACGTTTATGAAGAATAAATTATATATTACAATTATAAATAATAATGCAGTATAAATTAATTTAATATTATATTTTTAGTACATTTCTCTGTAAATAAATTTTCTTTATTACGTATTATATAATATAAGAAGGTAAATAATTTTTTAAAGGTTGGTTAACCATGAAGGATTAAAGGCTTTTCTTTTATTTGTTCTTCTGGTACGCAATTGCTTTTTTTAAAAAAAATCTCAAGCTAACATATCTGTAGGGCAAAAACTAAATATCTACAATTTTGCATAGTTTAAACTAATAATAATCTAATAAGTACGATTGCAAACTCAATATACAAATGAATCCAATCACAAACACAATAAAAACAATTTTAGAATATATAAAAAGAAGATGACTTCTAAGGATGGACCATATAATAATGCTGGGGGGAAAAATGAATAATTACAGGAAGCTGAAAGCTAAAATATATTCATTAATATTTATAATATGTTCTTGATTATTTAAGTTAACTTAATTGTATAGCTGAGCCCATAGATTGCATTTTAAAGTTAGGAAGAACCTAATAAAAATTTAATTTTCAGTATTTCTTCTGCTTAGGGATTTAGTCATAAGACTGTCAATATCATCATGAAGTTAGCATCAACAACATTACACATTTGTACTTTACGTATTATATCATGAAATGGATTTATTGTAAATTTCTCAGTGATAATGAGTTCCAAAGTATCAGGTATTTTAACATTTTTCCTCATATCCTATAGAACTTTCCTCATATACTGTTCAACCATGAATTATGTTTTAAAAATGGCTAGCCTATCCTTTTACAAATCATTCATATTATGAAAAAATAGAAATTGAATCCCAAATAATAAAAAAAAATTATTATTCAGGAGCTTATGGTTATATACAGTTTAAGAATCTCTTTTAACCCTAAATGAACAGTTCGTCTGTCACCTTTCATGGTTTGATTTGAGCTATCATCAAGACACCTCACCTAAAATGTTTTAGGAAGAATATTTTGTTTTATTTTCACCATGTTATTAAACTTTAAAAGTTTTCCTTTTGTGAGATTTACAAGAAGGAATAGCATTATATAGCTACAAGAAGAAAGATAGAACGTGAGAGAAATGGCAGAGTACAAAGGACGCTTTCTGAAATCGGTCAGGTCACTTTCATAGGCAAAACATTCCCTCATAGAATGATATGTCACATGCATCTAGCACTCAACTTTCAAGATGCTTTCTTGTACTTTATCTTATATGCAAAAAATTAGATATATAGTAAATTATTAAGTATCAGACAAGGAAGTGGACTGAAATGCAAAACAAACTAATAGGTAGATAAATAGGTAGGTACATAATAGATAAAGATTTCTTTTATATATTATACTAGGACATAAAAATTGGTCTACCTATATTATGAATTAAAACTCCTTTTATAGACTAAATGCAGTCATAGAGAGTTAATTTTCTGTTTTAACACTTGACACTCACATGAAACTGTTACTTTCTTCCCACAAAGCCAACTAATTGCTCTTGGCATCAATCATATGTCATTAACCAAAGCTATATAACACAAACACATAGCATAACCCAGTCTTCATAATTTACTCTAAATCTAAAAAGGCTATTCGTGATCAATTATAAAATATATTAAAGAAATTTGCCATTCACGAAATTTATAAACATTTTAGGATATTTAAGAAATTGCACCTTGAGCGACTCACTTTAAAAATAAAATTACAAGTTTTACTGTCATAGATGAGAACAGTAAAAAAATTCTCTCACTCAATAGCATCACATTTATTATCTAAGTTTAAAAAATAACATAAAAACATTATTTTAATAATTTCCCCATTTCACAGATTTAATATTTCATTGTAACATTTCTGGGAGATTTGGTCTGTTACAAATCTTATTTGAGAATTTGAAAACATACATTAATTTGATAAACCAAAGATCTTGATATATTTTCCCATGATGCCCCACTGACCTTTAGAAAAGTTCTTTCTAATGTCTTATCTGATCTCAAAAAGAACATGAGCAAAAGACAAAAAGCCTTTGCTCTCTGAATCTCAAGGTGACATTTAAGACTGACAACCAGCTAGCAGAAGAAGATCTCAAATTTTATTCCTGTCCTGTGGGGATAAGCAAATCATTAATATAAGCAGGTATCAGGCCATTTAGTGCTTTAAACGTCAACTATAAAACTTTAAAATCAATGCAAACCCTGACAGGAAGCCAATATGAAAACTGGAGGACAAAAGTGATGTACTTTGACCAGGTAAGTAGCCTCACACCGTGAATGAACTGAACCCTGGGGATTGCTTTATCAAGAAATCGAAACATCAAGATGTTGAAGCAGTTCCGTCTCAGAGATTATCACATTGCAGTAGTTTCAGTACCAGTCGCACTTCTATGCTTTACTCAAATGATGTGCTATAGAAGGTACTAGGTCTTTATAGGAGCTCATTTTATGCTGAAACCTATAACTAGACTCAAATTAATAATAACCCTAACCTTTGTGCAATACTTTAGAGTGAACAACATTCTTTAAAAAATAGAATTCCACATAATCTAAGAATAAGGAGACTCACGATTAAAGAACGTATTCTCATGCTTACTTTTGCGCTAATATTATTTTAATAATAAAATTGTCGATAACAAATATTAAAAAGTGAGAGTTATGTGACTCTAAACCTTACTTCTAACGTGCAAAGTATGAAGAATAGTTTGAATTCCTTTTCAATATACTTATATCCATTTAATACCTTATATAAACATAATAATAGAATCAATAATAATAATAGCTAACACTAACTGACCACTGACTATGAGACATGCATGGACTGATTTAATCTACTATTACTACTATCCACATTTTCAGATGCAGAAACTGAGGCAGATAGCCAACACAAAGTGACTAAGAGTTCACAACTGTAAATGTTAGAACTAGGATTCTGACCCCAGAAACTACTATGTCTCATATGTTATATATACCTATACTCACATTATTTTAATATATATATACTGTCATTTGTATATGTGTGTGTCTAATCTAAAAAATTATTATACAATTGTCACATTGCAAATAGCAAAAAAAAAAAAAGGCAAAGTGAGTGGTAAATACAGTCTCTAAATTATATCATTGTTTTCTTAGTGAATAAAATCATTTGATGCCAGTGTTTATACACAGTGACTATTTCAAGTGGCAGTGATTGGAAAAGTAGTTTTATGGGCATTTTTTTTTCTTTCTTTAAAAGAACCTACACAGTGTGTGCCTGCATTGATTACACAGGATCTGATAATTCAAAGATGCACAGATCCTTAAGGTGAACTCATATGTTTGTCAAAAACAAAAGATATAGTACAACAGAAGACAGAAAGTAAAGGCAATTATCAAGGAGTTCCAGCCTCCAGAATCCTTTCTCAGCCACATGGAATGTACTTTGTTGCCAGATGTAAACCACAAAGATATGAACAATATCTTGATTTCAAGGGAGTCCAGGCAAAAGTGTAGAGTGAGGTCTTTCATAACCAACAATTCATGTAAGTAAAACCAGGCTGTGTAATCAATTAAAACAGGCTTAAAACATCAATATAAACATTTCTAAACAATGTAGACAAGCTTGCACCAAGTTCTCCCAGGGAAATTTGAACTTTTAACATCACGTTACATCACATTACAAATTACTAATATTGTTCATCCTCATTCTTATCTTGGCCAAGGATCAGTTCCAGATTTCCAGGTATCCATAGACATAAGCACAGAGTTTTCCTAGTCCAGCTGTAAGATGATCTTGTATTACACAATAGCCATCATTGAGTTAAGCACTTTATTGAACAGGAGCTAAGTATCAATGGACCCATAGGACACTCAGCTAAAACTTGATACTTTTCTCTCTCGGTACCATATCTTATTATAAATATACTAGCCTCTTCCAGAAGGAGTGTAGGCAAAATTGAGGAGTTATTATTTACCATATACCTAAAGTGGGGAGAACCCTACAATTAAAAAAAAAAAAAAAAAAGAACGACAAAGTTAAATCTGTAAAAAAGGAAAAAGTGAGAACATGGGAGAGAACAACTTATTCTGGGGTTGGGAGATGCAACCTTAGTGCCCACCTTTCTTTGCTCCCTTAGTAGATGGAAATATAAACTAAGAGATTGGAGATATTAGTAGGAAGGGACAAAGAATTAGACAATTTATTTGAGCAAACTGGAAACTAAATACTCAGTTATTGCTCAGAAATGATAATGTATAATTCCTGTCCTTAAAATATGATTGGTGCCAACCTGAATTACAAATGGCAGCTCAGAAGCATAATTTTTCCTAGGTGAAGAAGAGGAGTTACAAGTCAAATGTTGCTCTGGTCCTTTTTGTTTCTGTATTGTATGTAATAAATCATGTTGTAATCACCACAATCTTTTCATTTTGTTGCTGACTATATGTTACAAATTGGCTTTTACCTTATTTATTTATTACTGTAATGGGAACATTATTATGCATCTGATAAATATTATAACATTCTCTCTCTCTTTTTTTTTTTTTTCCAAAATAAATACTATAAAGTGACATTGAGATTTCTTTCCTCATCTCTAGAGCTGACTGGGTGTATAAATATTCAAGCCTATTGGTCAAATAGGTGGCAAGTGATGGAAGTGGTGGAAATAGGTGGGTGGTACCTACCTATTAACAATGTCTTTGTGACTGACAAATGGGGAAGAACCCAAAATGAAGAAGGCAAGGTTTGGCTCCAGGCTGACCCCACAAGGACCTTTGGGAAGGAGACAGAATTGTTACTAGATGAGTTGTTAGTGTCCCTCTTTGATAATTGGTGGTTCAAGAGGTTCTCCATGATGATAGAGGACGGTGTTTGGAGGAACTGATGTGGAGCTAGTTGGCACAGGCCTTACCTGCAGCCCAACTCCAACATCGTCTGGCAGTTCTGAGGCCCTGGGTCCAGATATACCCTTCAGTCCTTTCCTATATCACCTGCCCAGTCCTGCTTAGAGGGCCCTAGCCCAAATTCAACTGGGGCCACTCAGTTGGAACTTTGGTCAACTTTTTGAAATAAATAGTCTAGTTCAAAATAATAATAGTAATAATAATACAAAATAAAGTGTATATATAGAGAAACTAAGATGGAGCCACATGATTCTTTAAAAAGGGTGAACTTGGAGTCAGATTGTCATTTCTACTGTTACTTATATATGAGATTTATATCTTTTATATCATATCTTCTGATGAACTTGCTCTATATCTTAAAACAAGCTGAAAGTATTAATATCAAGATTCAAACTGATCAAGATAAGTATGATACGATCAGCAAATTGTCTTTACTGCTATAAAATTTCCATATACCCATTCATTTCAAACCTAAATGCGAAACAGAAGGACATCAAATTACTTTAGCCTTTCCATAGCCACACATGTGTAGTTTGTGAAAAAGCTTGAATACTGATAATGCTACAGGGAATGTGCAGAAGAGAGACTTCTAAAATAGGGTTTGTAATCAGTGAGCTAGATCTTTAACTGTCATCTGTTCATGCTGATACCTTCTTGGTAAGCAATTTTCTATTTTTTTTTTTTTTTTTTTTACCCTAGAGGAAACTGACTTTTCTCCATTGTTCCAGCTGTTAAAGTGCACATATTTCAATTCAAATGCAAATTATTCCAAAAGCCCTATACATGCTTTTTCATCTAAATTTGACAATGCTTATTAACAAATAAACCACAAAAATACTTATCATTTAGCAAGGATTATCAAGTTTATCAAGTCATATAACAACATATTTAATATTTTATTGCTTCATTCATGAATCTTTGACTTTTGATAAGATAATAACAGTCCTACAAAAAGGTATTGCTGTTTATCAGCAGGAGAAGCTAATCATTTGCTGACACCTGACAGTATCAAAATAGTAGGTATTCATGTTCTCATTAATGGAAATCAAGGTTCTAGGTGACCTCTGAGCTAATAACAGCACAAATTCTTAACAGTGATTAAAATACTCTCTTCACCCAATGCAAATCTACTAGTGTGATGTAGAAATGATAACAAAGGCAAAGAGGAAAATTGCTTAAAGTATATACTAACAAGAATGGGATCTATGGCCCTGCTGGATTGTAGGTGTGATGGTTCAAAACCTCAGGAGCCTCCCAGGTAAAACCTGAAACTGGCCTCCAAACGCAGAAGTCAAGGAGAGACTGAAGAAAGAGGTAGACCACTCTAGATTGGTAGGTGGACGTTTTAATAAGCAAGGGAACTTACTTCCAAGGCTTATCTTGGGCAACTGCACAAGAACTAGTGTCTCTGCAACCCACCTGCCAGAATCTTAAACATGTATACAGAAGCCTTAACTGAGTTTAGTCATGTGCACTGTCCATATGATCTCAACAACACCTTATCCTCTGAAAGGTGTGTTACGGAAAGATGTGTCATTGAAAACAGCTCCCACTGTGAGAACAGTGGATGGAACATATATTCCAAAGACAAGAAAGGGGATGAAGAGCCTCCAATTGCCTAGGTCCAGCTTGCGGGTCAACTGGTGGTCATGTCTCTAGGTGACCTCCTCCAACAAAGAGTTTCTACCAGTTGGTTATTTGCATTTTTTCTTCATGTGGGGTGTAAGGACTCATAAATTTTATTGTCCACCTTTGATTAGAACCAGCTTGAATACCATACTCTTTTCTAGAGGAAAGGCCAGTACCAAACGCTGGGAGCTAGCATCCTCCCTTTGTTCCTCCAATTACCTCAGGGACTTAACTAATACAAAATGGATACTTAATAGACTTCCTTGCTGAGGCACTGAGGAATGTTTGAGTTTGCCAACCCATATCTGCCAAACCTGCCTTTGCTCCTTGCTGCTACACAGCCTTGTGGTAGAAAACCGGTCTTCTGCCATTTCTCCAATGATGCTGTTTGCACTGCAGTGCATACTTTTCTCAGCTTCATTCCAAGGGGCCCTCCTCTGGAGGGTACTTGAAAAAATAAACCCTCTCCTTTTATAATCTGTTCAACTCAGCTGACCTCTACCCTAATCCATAATGCCTCATCCTTTCAATGCATGCCCTTAGCAGTCATTGTCCTCCGAAGTCTCACTGCCCAAGAAATTCTCTGCCTAGAACAAGTGGGATCTAATAAAAACTTCGGCCACTGTTTTCCTTACCCAGGGATACCACGTGAAGACCTGCTGTCTTTTCAACCTCTGAAACACAGAGTCCATTCTGCCTCCTTCTCTCAATTTCAATAAGTTGTCTATAGGGGGAGTTAACCCTTCTCGATAGTGATGAAGACTCAGACCTTAAAATATGGGAAGTCCGATTTACCCTGGAAGTGAAGATCTTTCTGAAGAGTGGTCTTTTTCTTTCTTTCCATGCCCACCACTGTTCTCAAATACTTAGACAATAAATTAATACATAATAATATTACAATATTCCTGTGATAGTAGTATTATAGACTGTTGTAATACAAGTTAAAGGCCCTGAGGTTGGAATAAGTTTGGAAAATTTTGTAACAATAAAAAGGTTAGTATTGTTGAAACAAAATGAGCAAAAAGGAAGTTAGTAGGAGAAGATTTTGGAGAAAAATGCATGAGCCATATTTGTAGGACCTGATGGTCATTGAGAAGCAGTTTGAATTTCAGCTGAGTTTTTTGCAGAGGGGCAGGATGTGATCTCACTTTGTTTTGAGAAGAGTACTTAAGATTGTTTTCGTGAAATAATTTAGACAAAAATTTATAGACAAAAAATTAGGTAGTGTTTATTTCCCAGATGTGTTTATGAGATAAGCTTAATCAGTATAGTTGAAGTCTTAGTGTACTTTTTCTTCATCATATCAACCTCCTTTTCCATTCTCCTCACACACAGGTAACTATTATTCTGGATTTGGTGGTTGTAATTTCAATTTCTTTCTGTTTTTAGAACATAATATTTATTTATGTGGTATTTTACTGTACATATTATTGTGTACAAACATACCTGATTTTATTGTACTTCGCTTTATTGTACTTCACTGATGTTGCATTTTTTTTTTATCAATTAAAGGGAAGTCCTTCCACCAGCAAAATGATTATGACTTGTTTAATTGTGATACTTGCTTTATTGTGGTGGTCTGGAACTGAATCTGCAATATCTCCAAGGTAGGCCTATACTTGCTCATATTTACTCAACAATCATCCATGCACATACAAGTAGCTCTGGTTCATTCATTTTTGCTGCTATATAGTATTTCATGGCTAAATATTATTAATCTTTTCTTCCATTAATATTATAATGAATGATTCTATGAATATTCTCATATGTTTGTTTGTGCAGTATATTGTATTTATGTATGTTGAACCACGTTTGCATCCCTGAAATCAATCCCACTTGATCATAATATATGATCCTTTGAGTGTACTGTTGAATTTAGTTTGCTAATATTTTGTTGAAAATTGTTTATCTATGTTTGTTAGACATATACGCCTGTGCTTTTCTTTTCTTGTAGTATCCTTGTCTGGTTTTGGTATTAGGGAAATGCTGATCGTGTAAAACGAGTTTGGAAGTATTCTCTCCTCTTCTATTTTTGAAAGAATTTGAGAAAGATTGGTATTAAATCTTTTTCAAATGTTTGATAAATTCATCAGTAAAGCCATCTGATCCTGGACTTTAGATTGTTGAGATGTTTTTGATTACTGAGTCAATCTCCTTACTAGTAATTTTTCTGTTCAGATTTTTTATTTATTCATGATTCAGTCTTGGTAGGTTGTATCTTTATAGGAATTTATCTATTTTTTCTAGGTTTTTTAATTTGTTGACATACAATTGTTCAAAGTAGTCTCTCATGATCCTTTGTATTAGTGTGGTATCAGTTGCAATGTCTCCTCTTTCATTTCTAATTTTACTTATTTGAGTCCTCTTTTTTTTCTTGGTAAGTTAAACTAAAGGTTATCTATTCTGTTTATTTTTTCAAAAATCCAACTCTTAGTTTCATTGACTTATCCATTGTCTTTTTAGTCTCTATATCATTTATTTCTACTCTGACCTTTATTATTTCCTTCCTTCTGCTAACTTTGGGCTTTGTTTGTTCTTTTTCTAATTCTTTGAGGTGTGAAGTTGTTTATTTGAGATCCTTCTTTTTCTTAATATAGGTGTTCATTGGTACAGTAGTCTTCATTTATCCACAGGGAATATGTCTCAAGACCCCCAGTGGATGTCTGAAACTGCAGATAGTACTGAATTGCATAAATACTATGTTTTTCCTGTACATACATACCTATGATAAAGTTTAACTTATAAATTAGGCACAGTAAGAAATAACTTATAATAAAATAGAACAAATATATCAATATACAATATCAAAGTTATATGAACATTCTCTCTCTTTCTCTCATCTTATTGTACTATAATCACTCTTCTTCTTATGATGATGAGAGATGATAAAATGTCAAATTTCTTTTTGAATCTGGGTAACCATCCCTTACTGGCAGTAAATGGCTTAATGTCACTCATTCTAGGAGATACCCTGCTGATGTCTTTGTACAGGCTCAATGCTTTCTGGTGCAACATGTTGCCATCAATCAGAACGAGTTTTCTGTTCAGGTCTTCCATCCACAAATTTAATGTCTTTCCCATCTTAACTAAACATTTATCATGCACTGTGGCCATACTTTTTCACTTTGAGGTGCAACAGAAAAACCAGCATGGATGTCTTTTTCCTTCTTCCCAATTTCATAGATAGAAGATTCATTTTTACTGTAGAGTTTAGCAACCTCAGTGTTTTTTTCTTTCCTTATTAAGTAGGGAATGTTCATCTTTTCACATAAAAGAAGCTCTTTATAGCTTCACTTTGACATAGCCAAATGGCCAGCGTCACTACTCTCGTATTTTGCGGCCATTATTAAGTAAAATAAGTTACTTAAACACAAACACTGTGATATTAACAGTTGATCTGATAATTGAGACAGCTACTAAGTGACTTACAACAGGTAGTGGATATACTGGACAAAGCAATCACTCATATCTCAGGCTGGGCAGAGTGGGATGTTGCAAGGTTTTATCACATCACTCAGAATGGTGTGTAATTTAAACTTTATGGATTGTTTTTCTCTGTAATTTTTTATTTGCCATTTTTGGACTGTGGTTGGCAGCAGGAAACTGAAACTTCAAAAAGTGAAACCGAATAAAGGGGGACTACTGTACAGTAAGTCCTTACTTAACGTCGTTAGGTTCTGTGACTTTAAGCAAAACAATGTATAATGAAACCAGTGTTACCACAGGTTAATTGATGTAAACAAGAGTTAAGTTCCTACACCATTTCATCAACCTTATATCAAAATGATGTTGAACAAAACAATGTTATTTGAGAACTACTGTATAAACTTGCCTCTTAGAATTGCTTTTACTGCATCCCATAAGTTTTGGTATGTCGTACTTCTATTTTCATCTGTCTCAGGTATTTTATTTCTCTTTTGACTTCTCCTTTGACCTTTTGGTTATTCAGAAGCATGTCATTTAATCTCAATATATGTGTGAATTTTCCAGTTTTCCAATCATAATCGATTTCTAGTTTCATACAACTGTAGTTGGAAAAGATGCCTGATACAATTTCACTCTTCTTAACTTTACTAAGACTTGTTTTGTGACCTAAAATATAATGTCCTGGAGAATGTTCTATGTATGTTTGAGAAGAATGTGTATTCTTCTGCCACTAGATAGAATGTTCTGTAAATATTTGTTAAGTCCATCTGGTTTAATGTATAGTTCAAGTTCAGTGTTTTTATATTGATTTTCTGTCTAGGTGATCTATACATTGTTGAAAGTGAGATATCGAAGTCCATTACTATTATTTTATCACTGTCTATTTCTTCTTTCAGATCTATTAATACCGTTTTCACTTTTAAAGATACTTGTGATTACATTGGGCCCAACTGGATAATCCAAGATAATCTCTTGATTTTGAGGTTACTTTTTAAGCAATCTTAATTCCATCTGCAACTTCAGTGTCCTTTTTCACGCAATTTAACATACTCATAGGGCCCAAGAATTAGAACATGGACATTGGAGGAGGAGCACTATTCTGACTACTACATGCATACACAGCAGAGTTTTCTAATAATATAATCCCTGTGATTAGGAAATTGTCAGGCAAAGTAGTTGTGGCTAAATAGATGTTAAACAGATATGTTGCTCTACATCCTTACAAACATTACTGGACATTACTACCTGCAAATTTGATATGTATGAAATAGGATCTCATTCTGGTTTTAATTTTTGTTTCTTAATACTTGTGAAATAAAGCAATTTTTCATAAGTAGATTGGACATTTGCTTTTCTGCTTCTATGATTTGCCTGGTAAATTCTTTACCGCCCCCCCTTTTTTTTCTTTTGAGTAACATTTTTCTTATTCATTTTTAGAAGTTATTTATATGTTCAGAATTGCTAGAAAATAAAAATTCACTGGATTTATTGGCGCTCCTGCAAAAAGCTCCAATCTCCTATGACATAGAAATGTATAGAATATGAAGATAGAGAATGTTTGCTTTTACTTTTTCCAGAAACATTTTACTCTTCACATACCTTGAGAATTTGATTCATTTCTTTAGTTGATTGCTCTGATACAAAAGGATAATAAACATTCTCTTTATGGGTTAGCCACATAGTAACATCCTGGTCTTGATTTCTAGATTAAATGGCCAATGTACCAGAAAACCAAGAGCACTATTCCCCCAGATACTTATATTTCATGATGCAACAAGTCCTAGAACCTATAGATAGCTGTACTATCTTAAAAGGCAAGAATACATGAGGTTACCTGATTCCTCGGTAGATTTTATTTACATACTAAATAGCTGGAACAAGAAGGAAACTCTTGTAGGAGGGAGGGGGACAACTGTTTTCTTTACCTTTACAAGCAGAGATAAAGCATTTTTTTCTTCATCCTCATCTCTGGGGTCTGGCTTTTTGCATAGAACAAATGACTTGGCTCTTACCATGTTGCCCTAAACATAAAGACTAAGGGAGAGAAAATTAAAACATTTATTATTTCCTGTAAGATATTTAGTAATAAATCTATCTTAAATCCAGAACCTGGTATATATGCATTTAGCATAAAATTAATAAAAATAAATATTAAAAACTTAGTAAAAATTCTACTACTTATACTTTTATTTATGACTGCTTCATGTCTGAATCCAAATAAATATTTAAAGAAAGGATGTAGCAGGCAGGAATTGTCGAACATCTATCTTAGTTAACCCATCCTGTTTCTCACAAATGACTTCTTACTAGTGTTTAATTGAAAGGTAAGATGTTAGAAGTCTTGGCATGTTATCCTAACTGACTTTCATTGGGAGATTGATAGGATAAACCAAACTCTTTATAGTTAGAATTAAAAGCCCAACAAAAATAAAGTTAGTAGAGGTCCACACAATAGAAAATAGGAAAATGGATAGAAAATCATCTAGGCAATGAACTTGAGGCATATCTATTAGTAAGCAGTGAGTATCCATC
Organism: Pteropus alecto; assembly: GCF_000325575.1. Taxonomy (NCBI): domain Eukaryota; kingdom Metazoa; phylum Chordata; class Mammalia; order Chiroptera; family Pteropodidae; genus Pteropus; species Pteropus alecto. The sequence continues at coordinate 2,836,874 of NW_006433953.1, forward strand.
CACAAAGACTGGAGTATGGAACAAAAGTCATGATCTCTCAAAATATTGGATACTTTGGAGATAATATTGACCTCCTTTCCTAGGTGAGCAAGAGCCAAGCACTTCAATTTGGCCTTGAAGATCAGGATCAAATGCTGGGCAAGAGCATGGATGTGGCAATTTTTGTTGTTGTTTTGTCTTTGTTTTTGTTTTATGGCAGATTAGAGGATAGATGGAATGAAGATATCATCCAGCCTGGGTCAGAGAGTCAACAGAGATGGATGTGTATATCAAATGTGGTGGGGTGGTTAGAGGACAAAACCTCAATCCCACCTGAAGGGTCTACGGCAGAACCAGACAAGGTATAACAAGGTTTAAGGATATAACCAGAGTTTAATAGAGGAAAAAGTAAGTTGGAAGTTAGAATAGGGGTCCTTTGTTGAACATTTTGGACTGTAAAGTAGCTGTGAACAGAGCTGAGAGAGAGAGCATGCAAGGCAAGACTGATAACCAAAGAAAGTGGAAAAATTAATGTAGAGTCGATTATGAAAAAAGAAGCAGAGATTCAGTTACTGGAATCACAAAAAAAGCTGAGAAATTCTTATATTAGACTAAAATAAAAGAGCTACTTTTTTTTTTTTTGCCTCTATAAGTACTTATAGTAATACTAAGCAGAGACAAAGTTAGTCATTTATACCCCACTCAGTGATTCTACAAAAAATCACCTATTTTTACATAGATATTTCAAAACAAAAGGAGTTCCTTTTAAGACAAAGAAATTTGAGACTACTAGTTTCCAAAACTATACAGTCCTTTTATTTTGTATATTGAGAAAAATTTCTTAAAAATAAATGTCTGTGATGCATATGCTTGCATAATTTCTAAATAGCACAATTGTATTTAGGAAATACATTTGCCACAAAATTGAACATTAAAGTGTCTATAATTATCTATTCTAATATGAAAAAAAATGAGTCACACCTGGATATGAAGATCCAGGAAAGCTTGTACCTGTTTTAATTGTCTTTTTACCCTGGAGTAATAATGACTTAGTAAGCATAGTTTAAAACCATTTTTAAATTGTTGTTTCCCAATTTTAATGCAATTTTTAAGTAATTTTCTTCTTTTAAATATGTGCCATGCCTGAACTTGTAAAGCCAAACTATTGAAAGGAACCCCTCCAGAAAAATCTAAAAAGAGCCAATAAAGCCAGCCTAACAAGACAGTTATCTTTGACATCTTATACTTTTGTTACAGAGGAAGAGAAGATAATGCATAAAGATCACCTGAAATAAAGCCATGAAAAAGATGGAAAAAAAAAGATATAAAGCCATTGAGAAAATGATAATTAAATAAAAGTATCTGAAATACACCTGGCAGTTTATTAAATATAGTATCTTGTTTAAAGTTAAAGGCAAACATATGATGCTCTAGAGTGGTTCTTGAAATATGGCTATTGCAACTAAAGAACAGAATTTTAATTTTAATTACATATAATTATATGTATTTAATTTATTTATATATAATTAAATTGTATATAATTAAATTTAAAATTCTACTGTTGGATAGCATAGCTCTAGAGAAAGTAAAAGTTTATATCTAAACGAAGAGAAATACATTGTTTGCTTCATGCAGCACTTCATTTAAGAATTGAGGGAAATTTTTCTAAAAGCTTCTTACAACATGTTCAAAACTGGAAATAAACTGATATTAATAGAGAGTTGTTTAAGTCAAACGTCCATGTCGAAAGGTGAGCATTTTGCTATATCTTCACATATGGAATTATAGGAACACTTTACAAGAGAGTTATCAATCTAAGAGAATATAAAAATTTAAAAATTTGAGATAATATTAACACAATTACATTATTGAGAGAAAAGCAAATAGTTTTTGTGAACCACCACCTGTTGCTCTTTGTTTTCAAATGACTAGGGAAATATGATTCAATAATAGTTTAAACCTTCTCAAATTTACAAATTACTCATCTAAGACCTTGAGAAGCTCTGTATTTCTCATGTTCCTAAAGGCGTATAAGATTTCGATCTTCATTTAGGCAACAGCTCTATATGCAGACCTTTGTACCAGGTAGTGACAAGAACTGCAAAACAAACAAACTAGAAGATAGGGAGCATTAGTTCCAAGAACTATTTATAATCTAGGTAGGAAGACAAAATGTGTCAAATATTTGATGAACTCCTAACACACAGCACCGAAAATAAGAAGTGATATACAAAGTACCTGGGATGGCTCATAAGCTATAGTAGTAGGAGACACAGCTGCATGCTTGAAAAATAAGAAATTAGGGTGTGACAGAGAATTCTGGGTCTTTTAAAGCTTCAAGTGCTCCTATACTTCTGTCTGAGTACGAATACTTATGAAGCAGTCCATCCTCCATAATTTATCTTTTTATAATCTGTCTTTTACCTAAACCTAAAATAATAAAATCCTGATGAAAGATGATAAGAATCGAAATGAGAAATAAGATGGATTGTTATTGTTCTTTTATGTCTTTGATCTTTTTTGTTTTGTTTTCCCATTTTAAGCACAGATAGCCAAGATTTTGTTGTGACTGTTATGCCTTTCAGTGAGCCCTCTGCCTGATCATCTCTATCACTGAAACTTTGTCTCAGATATGAATATAAAACCTGTGTTATTATTAGGTTGAACCATTGAAAATTCCCAATGTTCAATCTTTTCTTTTTAATCTACAAATATGGCAATTTCAAATGTTCCAACTTTTAATATTGGTAGGTGCAATTCAAAAAAATCTTTTAATTTTAAGAATAATAAAAATAAAATTAATTTATACATCATTGTTTCATAGTATGTTCAAATAAAATCAATCCATTTTATTTTTAAATAACAGACAATTTAACTTGTTTCCATTTGCAAATTTTTATTATTAAAAATAGAAAATATTCAGACATGTTCTCAATTTCTTGTCTAAGTCCTGCTTTTATTTGTCTTCTAGTTTCACACTCCCTCCTTCTTTATCTAAGAAAAAAGATAAAATAAAATATCTCTATAAAACTGCTAACGACATATACAATAAACTAATAAAAGTGATAAAAAGGATAAAAGTAGGAGTGGGAGCAAGAGTAATAACTATATATCTTTTTATATTGTTTTGATTTTGAACCATGTAAATGTGCTACCTATTCAAAAAATTAAATTAAATTAAACATTAAAAAGGTAAAAATAGGCACCAATTTGCTATTTTATTGTTTTCAATAGCAGAGTACAGCTGTTGCAAAGATGCCTGGTTTTAACTATAGCAGCAGGAAAGAAATTCTCAAAAATGTTAGGTAAAATTCACCAGAATTTAGTACAATGGCTCTCAAATTTTATTGTACATACAGTCTCCTAAGGTACTTTGTGAAAAATTCATATTCTTGGGACCTAACCCAGATTATAAATTAATAGGTTCGAAATAAGGATTAAGAATATGCATTTTAACAACCCTAGGTAATTGTCATGTACAAAAGCATTGACCTGGCTTTGAGTAGTCCTGTTTTACAATCAGGGAATCTAAATATCTTAAAGTTGTCATGTTGTTATAACATTAATGAATTCTCAAATATATTAAATAATTATTGCTTAAATGTATGAAAATAGTAATTTCCTAACAAGAATTTTCTTTTTTCAAATTTGACATGATCTTGTGTGCATTAGCTAATTTTAAAAGTTAATATTTGCAAGTTCAAATCTTTCTATATTTAATATTAACTGGTAAGGTTATTTAATAAACTATAAGAAGATAGTAAGTAACATTGCAGATTTATTATTCAAATAAAAAGGAATGACTCCATAGTAATTTTAGAATAAATTTTAAATTTTTAAAGTGAAGTTGTGGACATTGTTGATCTTTGTACCTGTTGTCTTCTGAACTTCATTTCTATGTTTGGGAAATTCTCTACCTTATGAGATTTGCTGAGAAGCAGAAATTACTTTTCAATACAGAAGCTGGATACTCTTTTCAAAACATTATTCAGAGCTGTAACCAGACTTCACACTTAGCTTCAGGGACATAAAAATGAGGAAATGCATTCCCGCCTGCATAATCTCCAAGTCTGGTTCTCTACCCCTAAAATAGAGACTGTGAGCTACTCAACGTCTTTTTAACATATTTATTTTGCTGCTTAAAAAAATCAGAAATCGATGGTTCTGTTTCATTTTTTATTTGTAAGAACCCTGACTGATCTATGTGGATTTTATATCTGAAAAATCAATTGAAACATCACATAGGAGAAATAAGACTATAGCAATTTACGCAAAGGAAAACCAAATAGGTATAGTTGATTACAACTTAACACAAGTCAACAATGCTATGTTAACAATGCTTGCCCCCAAATACCCTTACAAACTTTGGGAGGGAGGCAGCATTGAAAGGATAACAGACCAGGGGTAGACAGAAAACAGTACCTCTGATTCTACAGCTCTGCACAGCCCATGCCATTTGGCACACATTCTTAAGCTCTGGGTCCCACATTCAAGAGAAACCTTTATAAATGTGTGTTTTCAGAGGAAGGCTTAAAAATCATACCATAAGAATTGTCAAAGCAAACAGATATTTGCTAGGATGAAGACAAGATTTAATGAAGGATATATGAATACCATCTTTCAGTAATCCAAGGATTTTCCTGTGGGGGGAAAAATTAGAAATTTAAAGTGGTACCAATGGTCAAGATTTGCACAGGATATTATTTCATAGTAAGACTTACTTAACAAGTAAAGCTACATAAAGGAAGAAATAATAACATTCAATAGGGGCCTTCTCAGCATGTTTAAAGGACATATGCTTCCATACAATGACATTTACCCCCAAAGCTATAAATCCCAAACTAGTTTTGTCCATTTACTTTGTCTACTTTGCATCGTCTATTCTATCAGATGATATTATGTCATATTTTTTACTCAGAGGCTCTTTTCTAATTTTTTGATTTTTTTATGGTGACATTGGTTAATGAAATCCAATAAGTTTCAGCTGTATACTTTAACTAATATATATTTACACTGTGTGTTCACCTCCCATAGTTAGATTTCTTTCTGTCACCACATATTTGACCCAATTTACCCCGTCTACCTCCCTCCTCTCCCTTCCCCCCGACCCTCTGGTAACCACTAGTCTATTGTCCATGTCCATTAGTCTCAGAGGCTCTTGACACAACACGAAATGAAAAATAAGCTTATAAATCCTTCCTATCACACTGCTGCCTTGTTATTTAAGTCCATTTCAAATGTCATCTCTTTTGCAGAAAATGCTCTCTAATTTGTAATATTTGTAATATTTCCTCTCCCACATCTAATACTCATCCTTCCATTTTCTATCATATTGCCTTTTGTTCATCTTAGCAGTTATTTATTTTTGTGTTGACTAGTGAACTTTTATATTCAACTACCAGGATATAAACTTCAAGGACAAGGGTATCTTATCTATTTCATTCAATACTTGACCCTCAAAATAAGAACAATCTATAGTAGGTGTTAAATAAACATATGTACAAAGGCTGGAAAAAATGAAAGTAGGTAAATATGCAAAAGGTTGGCTAAATCAAATTTTAAACATTAATAAAGATTATTACAATGTTAATGACATTTTATTTAAACAGAAGTAACATAATTGTAACATTGTAGTGTGAGGAACACATTGATCTGAGTTAAAGGTGATGAGTAACTCCTAATAATTATTTACTTTGCGATATGGTATCCATCACTTGAACATCTTTTTTGAAAATCACTTCACAAGATGTAACAGTAAACTATTTCATGCAAATGGTTGCAGTTGAATGTTTGTATCTTGACTTAGTTTCCCATTGTTATATACTGTAAATTAATATTGTTCTAATTTATGATTAATCTTCCTTTGACAGTAATTTCTAGTTACTAAAACATAAGGTCTTTTATTCACACCTTGTCAAGAAGTTAAATACATGAAAATATTTAAATGTGTAATTGGTACTTCTATTTAAACATACTTTGCTTTATGTCAAGTGAAATAAGCAATAATTTCTCTGTGGAGAAAACTGTGCAAGAATGTTCCACAAATATTTTTATAGAATTGTATTTTATATAATAGGTGTTCTCAAAAGAGGAGCAATTATCATCATATATCTCTTTTTGAAAAAAAATGAATATATCCAGGTGATTCCAGAAAACACGGATTGTAATTATATATATATTATTGATTTTAAATTTTCCCAGGCTTATGAAATAGTAATATTATTTCAAAATAATTCCAATTCAATAGGTTTTCAATGGAGGGCTTTATTATTGTCTTCACATGAGCTTTTATTGAAGAATCTCACTGGGAAATAAGTAGACATTAACAAAACTTAAACTAAAAACTTAAGCTTAAATATCGTGCTTAATGTTATTAGACATTTATTTATAAGGTGATTCATGTCAACACTCAAGAGTTCAGATTTATTTATTTTAAGTAATAAGAATACAACTTTATATGAAAATACAACTTTACTTTCCTTATATTTGATGCAATATAAGAAATAATTACTCTGAAAATTCAGTTTCCCTAATTTAAAAACTTCCAATTGAATTATGTCTTCCAGTAGAAATATTCATAAAAATATCAGTTTGTGTTATTAAGTTGCTTGAGAATGATGATGTAAATTTTAAGAGAAAGCAAATTTAATGGACTATTTGTAGCAACCTTTCTTAAAGCCATATTTTTGATATTCTGTTTCTCAAATTTACATTTCTTAAAATGTAATCCCGATAAGACATAGCGTAATAAGAGTTATAACTATATGTGTTTAATAACTATTAAGTCAATTTGATTTTTGATAAAAGTAAGCATTAGTAACTAGTTATTTTACATAATTAAAATTCCTAAGGATTGTCCCTTTGGACTCTCTATCAAACAATAAAACACTTATCATTATAGACTGATAAACAATGTATTACGTGAGCCCTGGCTTGTTCAAGTATTGGGAAATAACAGTCCTCATCCACTCAATTGTTATTTAAAGAAAAAATGTCAAAATTTTACATTGAATAATTAATTTATACAATGTTTCTTTTCTACCATCTACTCTCTTCAAAGGATGGTAAAACTCATGGACTAGAAGTTTAGAAAATCTGAACTTTAGTCCCAGAATCATCTTTTAATTGATTACTATGAATTAATAACTTTAGTCTTCAGTGCTTTCTTTTTTTTACCTATAAAATGATGACAGCCACATCTGTCTTTCCTAACTCATAGACTCTTTTGTGACAAAATTAAGTGTCAAATTGTTATCTATAACTGATTAAAGAAGGCATGGGCATAATGCATAAAGAATTTGCTATTTGTTTCAATGGTAAAAAAGAACAAGAAAATCTCCGGGATATAGATTCAATTTTTATCTACTTCTACTAAAGAAGAGATTATTGGTATGTGTGTGAATGTTTTATTAGAAAAGAGTGGATAAATTTTAGATCTATGTAGACTGTGTGTTTTGGACCACAGCTGCCACTGAGACAATTTTAAAATTATACAAACTATTTCAAATACACACTTTAGAACATCAAAAAAATAACAACAATATTCTTATTGTTGAAAAGTAGCAACAGATTGACAGCTTTCTCTTCAATAGCAAAAAGGAAGTTAAAAGGTTGTAGAATAATTTATCAATGTGCTTAAAACAAATATTTTCTATCTGAAAGGATCTCCTGTTAGAATGTGACGTGAGATAAAGGCATTCTCAAACAAAGTAAAAATGAAAGAATTCACAACTCGCAGACTAATATTAAAGGAAATTCTACCTGTTGACAACAAATTAGCAATGCAGGAAAAAACAAAGAACACAGGAACTAGTAAATATGTGAAAAAACTAAGTTAATATTGACTTATAAACTAATAACAATATTTCATACCATTTAAAAGTATGTAGTGTGGTATGAACCCAGGGATACAGAAATAGATCAATAGGATAGAGGACTGAATAACAACCACAGTGATACATAGACACTTGGCATATGACAAAGATGGCTTTGCATAGCAGTGCATCAATAGCCCTCCAACAATTGAATATTCATGTAGAAAATGAAATTGGACCCTACTTCACACAACTGGTATTTATAGAACTAAATGTGTAAGAGAAAACAGTAGACAATATAGTTCTTAGAAGATAATAAAGGGAAATATCTTCATGATATTAGGGCAGAGAGATATTTCTAAAGTGAGATACAAAATTAAATAATAAAAAAAGATTTATAAATTGGATTACATTAAAATCAAGAACTTCTGTTTATCAAAGGTATCGTTAGGAGTGTAAAAATGCAAATCATTTTTACACTCCTAATGAGAGAAGAAAATTAACAGCATATGTAATTGACAAAAGGTTGATATCCAGAACATATAAGAAATGCCTGGAAATCAATAAGAAAAAGGAGACCCAAAGGAAAAATGAGAAGAGGAGGAACTGAAACTTCACAAAAGAAAATATGTAATTGGCCAATATACACATGAAAAGATACAACCTCATTATAAATAAGAGAAATTTAAATTAAATCCATAATGAAATATCACTATGCAAGCACCATAATGGAAATAATAAAAGTGTCTGATGATTCAAAGTGTTAGAATTTGGAGTAATAGAAATTTATACAATATTAACTAGTACAACTACTTTGAAAAAAATTCTGAAATTATTATCTATTAAAATGAAAATATGCAAAGCCCAAGGCAAGCAAATCTATTCATATATATTTAACCATCAGTGTTGTGAGCATATGGTACAGTAGGAAATAGGCACAAGAATGTTAATGGCAGCATTGTAGGAGTAAACCAAAAGTCCATCAATAGCAAAATAGAGAAATATATTTTGATTCATTCATACAATAGAATCAAAGTGAAAAAAAGAGAATGGGCCTGCAATATTGTTGGTGAAATTGTAAAAGCAATGTTGAACAAGACAAGATTAACGCAGAAGAAATACATACTGTAAAATTAAATTTATATTAGGTTTTAAAATAGCACAAAACTAAATTTTAGTGCTTAGGAATGCATTTATGGAGTACTGAAATTACACAAGGAAATGTTTATATAAAAGTCAAGAAATGGAGAGAGTGAAAAATGGAAAGCAGCAAATGAGAAACTTCTGGGGAACTCTAAATGTTCTCTTGACCTGTTTAATTGCTGACTACTTTTTAATAATTTGAAGCTGTACACATTTATGTTTTATGTACTTTTTGTGTGGGTAGCTTTATCACATTTAAGAAGATAAAAAGATTTAATAAAAATAGCTAACCTCTAGAAATAAGATAGACAAAAAGTTGAAATAATATAAAGATTAAGAAAATACAGGAACTCAGGATATTATATGACATATTTCAAAAGACATTGATAGATCTAAAAAGATAATACCTATTTTAATAGAACATTTAAAACACCCTTAAGATGTTATAGGAACATTTTTAAAGAATTTTTTTGTTGTTTCTGTTTTTCAAATCTTAATCATCTGATTTATGCTAATATTAACTTTCCTGTAATAAGAAGCATGTGGGAAGAAGACCTGAAAACCCCTATTTTTGAGTGCTCCAAAGAAAATGAATTTATCTTTCACAATGACAGAAGACTGTTGGGAAGTGGAATGAGAGGGGAAAATATAAAGAAGCTACAACTAGAGAAAAAGGGTTTATGGCATTATTATTTTTAATGGTAAATGTAAATGAGGACTAATAAAGCATTATAATTTTGTGATAAAGTAGCGTCTGGAGGGAAAATCTTAGACCATAAATATATTGCCTAAAATTGACCAGAAAAGGTAAAATACATTTTTTTTAAAATGGGCAGAGACTATACTATAAGAATATAATGAAAATCTTTATATGATATCTTTGAGACAGAGACATGAAGTTAATACAAACTGAGTGTGGAATTTCTGTACATTTCTTCAAGAATTAAAAATAATTGTAAATATACATAATGTTAAATATTTTTTTACAATAAAAAGTGTGAACATTGAATGAGGATGAAAGAAGAAATGATATAGTAGAGTGTATAATAAAGAGTTATTGAAAACAAGACAACAGGTCCAAAATGGAATTATGTATGCTAAGCTCAACATTACCAAAAAGAGATTTAATTACAGTTTTAGCTCTCCCAGAAATGGAATCATAAAGCACTCGATCAGGAATTGCCTGATCAGCATGAGTTAGTTAATCTGCCTGATAGACCTCTGCCATCCCCTATAGGGAAGTAACATTGCAATAACCATATCACTTTTTTGCCTAGTATAACTTTCTTGTTCCCACTCCTTCCTGTCTATAAAAGTCTTTTATTTTGCACAGGCCCTCAAAGCGCCTTTCTGTCTGCTAGATTGGATGCTATCTGATTCATAAATCATTGAATAAAGCCAATAAGATCTTTAAAATTTACTAAGTTGAATTTTTTTTAAATGGGCCGAAGTAAAATTTTTCTTTGATAAGAAATTCCCTCCATGAGAATTTCTTATTTAAGAGTTTTTGGCTCCTCTGCTACCCCTTGAATATACAGCTTTTTCCATGATTCCATTGGTAAGCCTCTTCTATGTTTTCTCTATCTGCTTTCCTTAGTAACCTCATCCTTTTTGTGATTAAAATCACTGATTCCTAAATGCTGTCCTGTTTCTTTCTGTTATTCCAGTTACCTGTTGGACATTTCTACCCAATGCCTCAATTTTCCATTTCCAACAAGGAATGCATAACTATTCTGTTAAATCAGAATTTCTTACATGCTTGATTTGGGCTAACAACATAGCTATTTATATAATAATCCAAGTAGAAATCCCGAGAATTTTCTCAGCTCCTAATTCTCCTACATTTTCAAACTTTTCCTACTATACACACACACAGACCATTATCATCATCATCCTCATCATCATTGTTATTATCACCAATAGTCTCCAAATAATTTTGTTCTTCATAATGCTGCCAAAGTTCTCATCTTAAAAAGCAAGCCTGAATATATAATATAGTTGCCTGCTTAACATTCTCTACTATTCCATTGTTCTTCCACTTGACACTTAGAGAATTTTTAATACAACACATAACGGCCTAGTTTTATATCTAGTTTTATACTTTGTTTACATATCTATCTCTTTCAGAATACAAATTCTTTAAGAACCAGTTATTGGCTTCAATCTTGAGAATGATTAATGTCAAATATAATATTAAAAAAGAAGGCATTTTTTTTTTTGCATGGCTGCTTCCTATAGATTGAACATGCTTTATAGAAGGAATTATTAACCTAAAGTCCTTAGATAAAATTCATGGGACCTCCCATAAGATCCATGGATAGAATTCATGGGTCAGCAAACTTGGATCAAAAATATATACTTAATTTTCATTAATCTCTGACTAAAGTAAGTGTTGTCTTTAAACCATAAACCACGGCAGTATCTTCAACCCTGACACTAACAAAATCATAGATTTACTTATATTACATATGAGTTATTGCAGATATTTTGAAATATTCTTAAGCTTATAACTACTTTAGGATATGGCAATTATTAGATCCTTGCTATATTATTCTATGTAATATATTAATAAACACATGCATATATTACTGTATAATTTTAAATATTTTGGTAAACATATTCCAAAATAGTGCATTCCCTTGATAATCATTTCATTCATGTAACTCTGAGAAAGAAAGACTCCATAGGCCTCAACAGATCAACAAATTATTACAACACCAAAAATGTTCGGAATCCCTGTTTTAAAAGTGAAATGTATAGAATACAACATTAAGAGATTAATTTTGAATCTCCTATTAGATAAGCAGCTCTTCCTATTGTACAAGAAATCTCTGAAGATAGACCAGCAAATTAGTTGAGGAAAAAAAATAAAATTCAAAAGATGCAAAAACCAGCCGTATAAGATGAGCGGAAATTCATATCAGTGGTAAACGAGGAGACAAAGGCATGAGTAGAAATAAAAGTAAAATATAGAATTAAAGTTAACATATAAGAATGTATAATAAGGACTGAAAAAAACTTTGTATAATGAAAATGAATGAACATTGAGCTATTTGATTAGAATATCTAAGTCTCCTGGAAAACAGAGCAAAAGACAGAAGCATTACCAATGAAGATGATCTGCTGAGACAAAAAGATAAACAAAAAAATTGAGACATTTAAGAAGAATATAGGTGAAGACCAAGAAATAAACAAAATAAAAAAATAAAACAAAAAAAAAACAAAGAATATACTTGTAACTTAGTGAATTGTTATAAATTTCACATAGAAAAGAAATATATTGCTCCAAACCAATCATAATTATATGTAATTTCCTTAAATAAAACTGTTGTTAATTTTATGCATCTAACTGAACTTCTTAGTAAATTCAACTTCAGTTGTATTGTATATGCTTGAGTTATTTTCGAATTTCCTGCTTTAATCTTTATTAGGTTTTTATTCACATTTGAAATCTAGATCGATCACAGTAAGCATCTGGTATTTACCCTGTTTACCAGTAACCAGTGATGAAACATTCTTAAATCTTTTTATGTGCACCTCTTACTACCAAGGAAAACAGAAAAAGAGATGGAAACATGGATTTACATAATGAAACAGGATATTTCAATAACATTGGGAAAATATGAGTGACTACACTAAGTTATTACAGGGACTAGAAAGTTGCTACATACCATTCTTTAGATATTGTGGGGGACAAAAAAATTAATACTTTTTCTCCCATCTTGTACGTTTTCTAGATGGGTCAATAATCAAATTAACAAAGACAGATTAACAAGAACAAATCAACATTTTAATACGTACGCATGAGGAATTCACATAAGCACGAAAACTTCAAAAACGGTGAGGCAACATTGACTATATAAGGCAGTTCAGGACAAAGAAGAAATTGGATAGGGAGAGAGAGGTATTAGATTTTAGAAGCGAGAATTGGCAGTTTACAGGTAGTTGAATAAGAGCCGGAAAAGTCTTGCTGGGCACCTCAGAAACAATGGGACACAGGGGTATCTAGCTAACAGTCTTGGAGTCTTCCTGACTAAAGCAAGGGTGAATTTTCTTAAGGTGGCTAAGCCTAGGCTCCCTTCTTAAAGCAGGTTTTTCTTTCTGAATCTCAGGCAGGAAAGGGAAGAGGGTAAAAGATACTTTCTGTGTCTTGTTTCTTAATAAACAATTTTAAATCAATATCTCAAAAAGTAGCTTCAGGGTGGCAAAATTTTGGTTTCTTTCAAATAGCACAAAGTATGTTAAGTATTATTCTGTCAGTCCCTATGTTAGTCACTGAGGATATTAAGAAAAAAAGACAGACACCATCAGTATCTTCATGAACCTGACATCTAGGGAGAAGGCAGATTTTAATCAAATTGCCACATAATGTATAATTTAATAAGGTAACTGCTGTAAACACTGTGTACGAAAGATACATGGTGTACAACAGAAAGAAATAACCTAGTCTGGATCCCTTAGGAAATGATAGTTGAGCTGAGATCTGAATGTCACGTTCTGGGGGATAAGGGAAGCAAATTAGAGGATGGAGCAGCATAGATTCAAGATGGGAAAGAATCTGATATGGTCCAAGAAATGAAAGGTAATTAATGATGCGTACTGAGCATGAGGGTGGTGGCAAGAAGTGAAGCTCAATAGATCACATAAGGATTCATAAATTGGCTGAACATATATTCCAGTTGCCTAAAATAGTTCAGGTTTAAGATAAATAATAAATAATAATAATAATTAGTAATTAACATTGCCCTTTGCACTCTCAGAAGTGTCCCAGGTTAATGATATATTATAATTCTACTTCTATAAGTAGGTAGGGTAGTGAGACAGGACATCACTTGTAAAATTCTTAATCTTTTAGCAGGAAATGAAATGGGACATCTCTTGCAGAGTTAATCTTTTTAGTAAACCTAGTTTCCTTCCCCTCTTTCTTTAGGAAAGAGGCTCTCTCCCTCAAATCTTGATAATTGTCCTGGCGACTCATATCCTCTGGCTATTTATAAAGGTCTAAGCTGAAATGGTGTTAAGCCAGGCAGGGCCCTAAGAGTCTGTGTGTGTGTGTGTTGGGGGGCGAAGGTGGGGGGTGGGACTTTAAGCCAAAGGTCTTTCTTTTTACTCTTTAAGAAATAAATTAACCAAGCCTGTTTCCCTTTATTCACTTAATAGGCAAATCAATAATAGAAATTAATAGATGTATGCTTTAAATAACGAGTTTGTATTTTCTTTTCCTTGTCTAGGGACTGAGGTGGCATTTTAGCAGGAAACACAAGACCCCACCCTGACTGAGGCAG
>NW_006433953.1:2851156-2881857 GCF_000325575.1 Pteropus alecto
GAAGAGACTTCCCGTCCCTCAACATCCATACTGATAATAAAGAGATTCATGGCTCTTAGAAAAGAGATAGGCAGGAAAGTTAAGGGGTTTCAGGTCTGCCTGCAAAGACACTGAGGTCATCCTATCTTAGAAAGGGTCTGCCCTAATCTGCCCACAATTAAGCAAGCCAGAAGGCATTTTTTTAACTCACACAAAGAAACCAGTAGGCAGAGATTTAGGTACCAGTTTAAGCCAGTCACTCGCACCTGCGCAATGAAGACCCCAATGACCTTCAACTCACCTGAGCCTCATTATACCATCATTATAATATGATGTATATGCCCGGAAGTTCATTAATGTCATTATAACAGACTGAATTCTGGGAACAAACATGCTCAGAAAGCAAAATGATGAATCGCTGAGTCCAGTCAATCTTAGCTGTCAATCAAGGAAGCCCACTCTAAGTAACCACCCATAGCAAAAAAGGATAAAAACCCTGAAGTCTTTGTTACTAGTCTTTTTGAGCCATGCATATCTTGCTCAGGCCTGCTTCCACGTCTGGAAGTGTACGCATCTTGCTCAGGCCTGCTTCCACATGTGGAAGTGTACTTTCTTTTCTAATAAAACTTTTCTTTTCTACTGTATTTCAGTGTCTTGTTCATTTCTTTATTCGAGACATCAAGAACCTAGACAGTGTGCTGGGAGAGGACTCCACCCTCCAGTAACAGTAGGATATTACTGCAATTAGGAATTGCACTTGGCTGCTGGTATCCCATTTCAGAAACAACAAGAGCTTAGGAAAAAGATAAAGTTTAATTTTCTCTCATAAAAAGAAAAGAAAAAGATACGGAAGTAGGAAGTCCTGGCCTGATCTGACAGTTATCTACTATCTTTTTGTTTCAACATCCCTAGGTTATGACTTATCTTCCTATCATAAAATTTAAGACGACTTCTTAAACTCCATACATTCTTTCTATAGTCCAGGGAAGATAAAGGAAAAATGAGGAAACCAAAAAGGTCTGTTATTAAGGTTCTGTTATTAAGGAAAATGGAGCAAATAAATATTACATAGGGAATTAGCAACAACATCTGCAAAAGACATATAAAGAGTTTTTTATTGTAATTATTCTAAGAGAAATGGAAGCAATAAACAGATTTATGCAGGCTAGTGTAATACTTGCTTTTAGTTTTTTTTAAAGTCCTTTGGGTTCCTTAAGAAAAATAAATTAGAGGAGGGCAATGTAGAAATGGGGAGATCAGCCAGGGGGCACAAGTGAAATGGTGCTGAAAAAATATGAAATAGGGCGAATTCTACTAAAAATAGAGAAAAGTATGTATATAAAAGAGTAGATATGAAGGTTGACAAACAGATGTCAGGGAAAATTTAAAAATTTGTGACTTATAGAACTGAATGAATAGTGTTACTATATACAGAGATGGGGAACATTGGAAGAGACACGTTAGGGGCTAAAGAGTGTCAGATTAGTTCTGAACATGTACAATCGGAGGTGCATTTGAGATATTTAATTGGAAATATCCAGTAAGTTGTTAACTATATATATATTTTAAGTTGTTAACTTAAAATAAATTGAAAAAAAAAAAACAACATTGACATATAGATGATAAGTAAGGTTGCAAATATTATTGAGATTATTGAAGAAGAGCATATAAAGTAAGGAGGGAGGGTAAAAGAATCTTTCTGAGTCTTGTTTCTTAATAAAAATGTCCTAGCACCAAGCCATAAGAAACTTCTACATCTAATTGTTTGTAGAAAAGAATGATCTTATAAGAAGACTGAAATGCCTGGGTAAAATCTGCTGAGAAACTAGGAGAATGCAGTGTAATGGAAGTTAATGGAAGAACTTTTCACGCATAGAGTTGTCAAGTGTTACATACTAGTGAGATATCAAATAAAACCACTGAACAATATCCATTGCATTTAGAAAACAAAAGGCATCAAGAGTTGCTTCAGCTAAGGGGAGGTTGGATAAGCGGAATGCATAGCGTTGAGGAATATTGGAGGAAGATGATGAAGGTGGTGGAGATGGGTAGTACAAATAACTACTTCGAAAGAGTTGTATTGCAAAATGATTAAGACATATGTAAAGTGTAGAATTTAATGAGTATATTCTTTTGATTGGTTCCCTTTTTAAATGGTAGTGTTTTAAGCAAGTCTGGATTCTGCTGGGAAGAAATCTATGAACAAATGTTCATTAAATGAGCAAAACTTGATTGAACAAACAATACATTGTTTTATATATTTTATTTATCTTGTAAAATACATCATTTCTGAGATACTCTCCCAGTTAATGACATCTCAGGAAGATCCTATAGCTTTTAATGTAGGGAGGAAACAAGAGAACTAAAATGTTAAATCAAGCAATAAACAGAGACTGCAATATCCTGATCAGCCCTGCAGCCAGACCACAAGGATACCTGCAGAACAAAGGAGAATTTCTGCCGAGATTGCTAACAACCCATTTCCCCAATACCCTGAAGGGAAAACAGGAAAAACAGAGTCTTTAAGTGGCGCCATACACAGAATAAAATATTTCATTCCCTATGGCTAAAATCATAAAACCATTAAAGGCTGACCTGCCAGTAGGCCTTTCATGCTACATATTCTTACCTTTTCACACTACATACTCTTATCCTTCCTCACTGTATGTCCATATCAAAGGGAAATGAATAAACCAAGTCTTTAAACTATAGCTCACAGGAACTAAAGAATGATATAACCTAAATTCCTCACGCTGAGTCCCTCTCAGTGCCTTTACTCTGTCTTTTCATCGTCCCCATCTCGCTCTATTGTCTCTGTCCCACTGAGTCTCTCTCAGGCTCTCTCACTCTCTGCCTCTGAGAGGTGACCATGCTCTCTCTGTCAGTGGAGTGTTACCCCTTCCCCAGTAAACTTGCCTTTGGACTCTAACTTTGGTGTATGTTTGAATACTTTCTTACACACTGCCGAGAACCCTCTTCTCTCTGTGTGCAGGGCTTGGCCTCTCCTACTTGAAAGAATTTGCCCTGTCCTGCATCACTTTGACACCACTCTTAAAATTTAAGTAGTCTGATTCTATCTTACATTAAACTTCCATCTCATTCAAATTAAAGTTTCTCCTCTTCTGTTAATGTAAGCCTATCTTTTTTTTTTCCTAGGAACCTGCTCTGGTGAAGAAGTAATTGAGCTGATCTTCCTTTACTTATTTCTCTCTCTTCTATGTGTACTGCCAGGGGTGGAGCAGATTTTAGAGGAAAGTAGGCAAAAGTCTTACCCAATAGGGCTGTTTAATCCAGCCTTAAGTAAACTTTCTCAGTTTTCTGATGTGGGCAAATGTGCAGGCTGACTTCTTACTACCTTTCTTCAGCTTCCATCTCCTGGAAGTATATCATAGAACTTCTTAAGTAGGGTCCCTTTGAGACAACTCAAACCTAAGTACACTCCCTGGCATCTGATTGCCTTGTGGGGGATCTTATATTTCTTTGGTTTAGAAAATGGCAGATGTACAGATTCAGAAATTAGCATACTCTCTCTCTTCCCTGCTGTTCAAGTTTCTTCACCAGCTCCAGGATCCAGATTTCTGCAAGCAAGAAGTAGAGATGGATTTCTGTGTTTCTAAGTTCACATACATTTCCAAGTATCTGAGAACCCATATAACAGTACTCTCACAAATGTAGTTCCCCAAACTCTCACAGTGTTCAAATGAAAGGTCAGGGAGAGGTAAAATATCCCCTACTTTTTACAGTTCTCCTGAAGATGTCTCCTTTTAAGTTTCTAGTCTTTTATTTAAGCCTTTGAGGCTGTGGTCACTGTGTCCATTTTGTTTATTTTTGTCATAGATTCATCATGGATTCATTCAGTCTTTTTTCCAGAATTCAGAGACTATTAGAAAAGTTGATTACATCATGTTATAAAAACAGTCAAAAGGAAAGGTTGACTAGACAGCAGACAGAGAGCACCACAGATATATCGGACTGCCAAGAATGTGCGAAGTGGAATGATTTGCCTCAGAGAGCCAGAGTCATTCTGTGAGGGATTAGACACAGATGTTTATTTGTTTATTTTTTAATGCAGATTGCATTCTGTTGGTATTGTGAGGCTTTTGAATATATGATCTGTGAAGCAACAGATTCAAATCTGTTCTTTCAAATGAAAATGAGATTGGGGGAACTGGAAAGAGAGAGAGAGACAGACAGACAGAGACAAAGAATGTTACAGGAATAATTTAAAGGGAGTAGAGAGGCAAAGAAAGTTGGAAATGAAAAGAGAAAGTGGATTTAGGAAAGATTATGGAGGACAAATGGCAGGTCCTAGTGACAGGTACAATATAAAGAAATAGGCTCAGTTAAAGGCTGTAGTAGATACGGAGAACTTCAGAGTTAGTTTTGCAAATTGCTAGATGTTATGAATTAGAATTGTTTTAATTACATGTGTCCTATGAATTTGCAAATATCACCCCTCTGAGTCTCAGCATCTTTAAAATTTAAATCATAATAACTTCGATGGTGACTTGGAAGATCTAAATTCACCAAAAATGCTAATCCTTACCTCTTCTCATCTCATTTTTCTCACTGTTAAAAGGCAATTTACTCCTCTCTTTTAGGGTCCTATTCAAATGTTATCTTTAAGCAAATAGACAAATAGTACTCAGTATGTGCCAGGCATGATTCTACCTGTTTTCTAAATATTGGCTCTTTTAATTTTCACAATAATCCTATAAAACAATTATTATTTACATTTTATAGATGAAAAAAATTGAGTTCCTAAAGGATGCCCAAGATCATGCAGCTAATAAGTAGCAGAGCTTGGATTTAAATCCAAGTAGTTAATGCTTTTAATTATTGTACTCTGCTATCTTTCTCTCCTATAAGAAACCATCCTGGGTTCCTTCAACCACAAGAAGTTGCTTCATCCACTCTAGCCTGGGTTGCTATACTACTTGATCTGGACCCCTATGCTAGTTTTTATTGTTATTTTTTATCTTGAGGTATAATTATTTATATAAATGTTCTAACTAGATAATCTACTAGGTGGTAATGTTCTCTGAAGCAAAGGCCACTTCTCATTCATCTTTGTACCTACAGTCTAAAAGATCCAAGTGCTATAACATACTGAGTAATAGCACAAACCCTAGACTCAAGCTTCAGTAGACTGGATGTTACTGATTTGCTATGTGACTTGAGCATAGTCTCTAAGATTTATATGCTTCTGTCTCCTTAACCGCAAAATGGAGTTAAATCTTTCTCTTGTGTTTGTTACGAAGATTAATTAGGTAATATATGCAACATTTTAACATAGTTTCTAATATGTAGTGAGCACTCATGAAATGTCTATTGTTTCCATTTTTGTTGCACATAAAAACCCTCGATAGATATTTGTTGAATTAGTGATTCTATTTTTGAGATTACATTGATCTGGCTGGTAAAAAGCACAGAATAGACCTCACCTATTTAAAGTCAGGAGAATTATTTTAAAATATAATTGCAAGCAAGTATTTCTACTTTCAAGTATCTTGACTAATCATCTATTCAAGTTTTAATTTGTAAGGGATAGCTATTAATTATTACCCAGTAGTGCACATATAAAAATGATATTCATGAAATAAAATTAGATAGAGAAGCTTCATTTGAAAATTTACCCAGAATATTATAATGTTTCCATCTGTAAAAAAATAATAAATCTAAACCCAAGATTAAGGCTAATTATATTTGTAATTTAGGAAATGAAAATAAGAAATTTGAGCATAATTGTTCAAATTAAATTAATTAGGACTGAGAACAAATGGGTTTGTGAGTTGTTTATTCTAAACAGCAACGAGAAAACCAAACATTTTCTAAGAAATAATAGCAGATGATTATTTTCATCCAACCCTGATTTATAGAGTTTATAGGCTACCCTCCTTGGATTCTTATTTGAAAACTCTTAATAAAGGATGTTATGATTCAATAAGGTGTTGTTGTAAGAAATCTGTAGAGAATTTTTATAAGAGTTTATTTGAGCCAAAACTGATGAATACGCCAGGGAGGAAGATCTCAAATGCTCTGGAGAATGACAGTTTTGCAGTTTCTTTTATGCATTTGAAATTAAGGAGGGAATATAAGGAAGATTACATAAAGGTAGTAAACAGCAAGGAGGGGATTGGATTACAAGATAGTTAATATTATGTGTTCTCTTGAGAGTGGTCAGTTTTAGAAGGAAGCATCAGCATTTCAAAGGTTTGTTAACCTAGATGCACAGAAACAATGGACAGGGCTTGCTCAAGGCAAAAATAAGCGTTTAACTAAAGAAGTCATATGCCTGGGGCATGAGGACCCACCAGGACCTGCCCAGTTTGGAATTTATGATCAGATTACCTCGTGAGGTTTTCTTTTCATAGAACCCCTTTTTCACCCACAAGAGCAAATAATATTGCATACCTGCATTTCTTTTCTCCAACTATGGAAAGGTACAAGAACATATGATTCCCCTAAATTCCAAATCACATTCTCTTATTATACTTACTTCTGGCTGAATGGGAAAACATTACATGAACTGCAAATTATTGCTATAGTGGAAATGCAAATATTATAATGTCTATATTTCTTTCTTGAAGAGGTTTTGCAAAATAAAAGCTATTATATTAATTGGGCGGGAAACAGAGGCATTATTTTAAATGACTCTGCATACTATTTTAGATGCCACACATGCCATACATGGTTCTCTTTAGCTTTCATTTTCTAATAATTCTTCACTTTTATTGGAAGATTTTAACAGGAAGAAAGATAATACTTGCAAAGAATGAAATGCTAAAGGTAGAATAAGATTAGAGGTAGGAAATCATTTAGAATAGTATTTTAATCTTCCAGGTGTAGGCTGATAAAGTCTTGAATTAGGATTAGTTTCTCTCATCTAAAAATAAACTTCTTATTCTTTATAATTTTTTAGATCAATTTCTAGCAGTAAAGGTATTTCCCATTAAATGAACTTAGAAATTAATGAAGCAATAAGCTATTTAAATCTAAAACTTATAGGGAGAAAGTAGGTGATATACTCAGAGTTACTAGAGTTGAAACATAAATTCATTTGATTTCATGAGTCCTGGAGCTCTCTATGTGATTATTCAGTTCAAGTGGGGAATCTGTGAGAACTTTAAAGCAATGAACTCTGAGAAAGAAGGAGCTAGCTTGACTGATGGGAAGAGGCAGAAGGTAAAGCCCCAGAGCCAGGTAATATGGAAGGTGGATTAACACATCATGTCACGCAGCTGTGGAAATTCTCCTCAGGTGAATATAAAATGTTCCAGAAGAAGCAAGGGAGCCATTTCCTGAGGGGCTGCCTGATGTCACTAAATTAGAGTCAGGCTAAAAACACCAGGCAAGATTGTGAAAGAGGATAAAATGTCAAGAGAAAGGGGAAAAAATCAGCTTAAAGAAAGAGAACAAGTTAAAACAGTATATAACAAAAAGCTAAATCAGTGTTTGCCTAGGGCTAGGAGTGAAGGGTATAGATTAACTACTTGATTCTGGTGGGAGTTACAAAACTGTATGCATTTGCCAAAATTCATATGACTATTTACTTAAAAAGAGTAAATTTTCCTGGGGGTAAATTATACCTCATTAAACCTGAATAAAAAATATTAAGACCATGAATCACTTGGAAAGGTGGGCTTGCTAATAGAAGTAAAAAAAAAAGGCAAAAAAACCTCCACATGTGAATGATTTAATCCACTATTTTAAATTACAGTATGTGGTTTAAGAGATGACCAGAGTTTAAAGAGGAAAGGAATGGGAAATTGCATATTAACTTGTTTTGTTTTATTGCTGGTTTAATGATACTGTGTATTCTTTACGAGCAGGAATTAACACATAGTTTTGTTTTATGAATGTGGACCCTGAAGGCAGAAAGAGACAGTGTCTGGTTTGCATTTTTAAACTGGTATGTTACAAGTTAGGTTCTCTAGAAGCAAACAATGACACTGCATTTAGTGGGCAAGGTGTTTATTAGAGGAGTGAAGGGGGAATAAGCAAGATTAGTCAGAGGAAGAAATCCAGCTGTAATGTAAACCCAACAAAGCCTTAGCCAATTCAGCATAGAGCTCCAAAGAGAAATCAGGTGATCTCCACGGTATCTGTTGATCTTCCCTTAACCAGTTGAGACAGTAAACAGACAGGTAAATCAAGCCCAAGTCACCTAAAGTGCCCAGTGGTGGGCTAAAATGGCCAGGCCTTCCATCCCTGACTTGCTCAGTTACCAGTGTGGGTGAAGCAGTTTGTAGGTCAGGCCAATTCCGAAGGAGTGACACTGGAGGCTGTCTGCTGATGACACTTCCTGCAATAGTCAGTCTTTGAAGGGCATCTGGATGGTACATCTTTATATCTATCACAGTTCACCTTTTGTACCACTGGCATCTGCTTCTCCATGTATGGTTCCAGAAGTAACTCGCAGTAGAGCAGCATTTTTGTGGGCCTCTCTTCCAGAGGAGATTCTTAGAAGTGAGAGGTTAGTAAGACAAATGACAGCTCCTGTCATAACAATCATGCTTGGAGCCAACATTGATACTCAGTTGTGATCTTCTCCCTTCCCCACTATACATTCTAGGTTTCCTTCACACCCAGCTACCTCTCTGCTAACATCAATGACTTATCTGGTGATGTGAACCAGACTCTCATTGCCAATGAGTCTAAGTCCCTGGTCATCATGCCCTTCTCAGCCTGGGGTTGATGTACCTATTTATATCATAATTAGATAAGGGATTATCAATAGATGCTTATGTGAATCACCTGAATTTCACATGTATTCCTTTCTATTCCATAATGTGACAATAGCCCCATTTCCTGCTAATGATCAGAATCAATTTCTCCTGCCAGGAAAGAGATTCCGGTTCTTTCCTGTTGGTCCTTGGACATTAGGAGTCCAAAGTGGCCAAGCAACAGCCACGGGTTATCATTCAGTGGACACCTTGCTGTGGCCTTTGGAAAAAGTGTGTCCTTTGTGTGGATCAAGACCTCAAATAACTGTAGAGCCCAGCATTGTGAGGGCAGAAGCACAAAGTCTCATTTTCTGCCTCGTGGTCACTGTATTTATGTGCAGATGGCATGATCTTGCTCCAGAACTCCAGGGATCTTCAATGGGACTGTATCACTGAGGATTACCAAAAACTTCATATGATATTTTTCCCACCACTAATACCACCAACGCAATAGAGTGTAATGAACTATGTTTCTTAAAAACAAGGAACTTTCTTCCTCTGGATCCCACTCAAAGACAGCAGCTTTTCGATCTCTCAGTCTCTGAGGCCAGAGCAGTATCCATAGATATAAAATATGCTGCTTCCAAAAACAAGAGGCAAACAGATGGCATGCTTCTCTTTTCATATTGAGAGGTGCAAAATATAATAATTTATCTTGACTTTTAACAGGATATCCCAGCACACTTTGGAACATTAGACTCTTATAAGTTTTACAGAAGAGGAAGTTTCCTGAACATCACTGTGTTTATTTCCCACTCACTGGAATGATGCATTTTGCCAAGAAATCTGGTATGCTTGCCATTTCTTACCTATTCAGCCTGATAAATATAATGCTATCAATGTAATGGACCAAAATGATGTTCTGTGGGATGTCCAGATGGTCAGATCTCTTCATACTGTATTATGACAGAGGGCGGGAGAGTTAACAAAGCCTTAGAGTGAAAGTCTAAAGATTATTGTTGTCCATTCCATATGAATTTAAACTGATTTTCATCATCTTTTCTTAATGGCATAGAAATAAATTTATATACCCTATCAATCAGTTTCTAGGTCCAGCACTTGGCCTTCCCAATATAATAACTTTTACCTCAAAGACCAAGAATGCAATGTAGGAGTTGCTCCAAGTATCCAGTGTTTCAATCCTAGATGGCAAATGACCACTGAATGAGCCCACTGTCACAGGGAACTCCTGTAAGCGGAAGTTTGTCGGTATTCCATTTATTATCTGGAGCTCATGTGCCTAAACACTAAGAAGGGGCATGAGGATAGTTTGGGTCTTTCAGTGTTAATGTTCATTCATACATTCTGTTCTTCCATCCTCATAATATCTGAGTTCCCCCCTTTCTCAATGAAATGGCTATAGATTCCTTTGAGGAAAGACCAGGGAACTCATTCAAGTATAATTTTCATGGCAGTGCAGGATTGTTTCTCTTAGGAACCAGCCACTTTTGCAATCAAAGTGTTTCAATTCTAAAATCTGGCTTAAATCTAAAAGCCTTTCCAGTAGAGGGTTCACACCCTCTCCTGGTGGAGTCAGTGTGTTAAATCCTTTATCTTGAGAAAGCACTGTTCTTTTGGGTTTCTGGACTCAATTCCAATGTGTGTGTGTGTGTGTGGCCAAAATGATTGGGTTTTTATACATCTGCCACAATCAGTCACCAGATGCAGGCCATCCAAAAAAGGAGGTGACATCAGAAAATGTGACTTCCGGCAGCTAAGGCAAAACTTGAAGTCATTGACATGTGGAGGCCGCCCGCTAACCACACTCTTTGCACTTGGGCTGCATCCAGAATCTAAGAAACACAATGGTGTCTACTACACAGTATAAAGTTTTCAAAGGCAGGAGATAAAACAACAACAACAAAAAAAAATCAAGAAATAAACAAGAAACCACCTGGCTCTTTTCCTGTATATCAGACCTAATTTTCTCAAGGAAATCTATAAGCAGATCCATCTCCTGTTTAGGAATTTTCTACCAGTATTCTTCTACTGGTTTCCAATTGAAGCTAAGGAAGAAAGTGTGGCACATTGTGTTTTCCCGAAATGGCTACAATATCTCCCATTCCACATGCTTGCCTAAAATGTATTCTTACTATTCTCCCTCTAAGGGAGATGGAAGAAGAGTATGAGCCTTAAAATAGGGAGATTATTCATATGGGCCCAATCTAATCACATGAACCCTTAAAAGCCGAGAACTTCATCCACCCGGAGGCAGAAGAAGAGATGCAATGAAGGGAAAGTCAGAGAGATTCGAAGCGTGAGAAGGCTCCAGGAACTGTTACTTTTTGAAGATGGAGGGGCAGTGTGATGAGGAATAGAAGTGATATGAAAGCCACCAAGGAATTGTGGACCTCGGTCCTACAACTGCAAGGGATTGAATTCAGCAAGCAACCTGAATGAGCTTGGAAACAAATTTTCCCCCAGATTGTGAGACCCAGAGTAAGGAACCAGTCAAAAGCATTCAGGCTTATGATTTACTGAATTGCGAATTCATAAATTTGTGTTGTTTTAGACAACCATAAATTTGTTACCACAGCAATAGAAAACTAATACTGACTTATGATCCACTAATTACCACTAGAATACACTGGCAGAGACACTGAATAACCGCTGAGTGGAGGTGAATATACATCTGGTTTTTGGAAAGGGTAGCCCCTTGTAGGCTGTGCTATAAGAATCACAGACCATAAGGAGAAGCCATGTTTCAGTAAGAAAACCCAGGTAAGCCCAGCCTTTCAGTCATTTTAGTCCAGGAACCAGGCATGTGATTAAAGAAGCACCAAAATGATATTAAGACCCTGTGTTCCAGTCTTTCCGGTTGAAGCTCCAGACATTATGGAATAGATACAAGCCATCTCTGTTCTGAAAACAGAATCAATGAGTATAATGAATTTGTTATTGATTGATACCACAATTTTTAAATGTTTACATAAAAATAGTAAATGAAACAGAAAGGAAGTAGGAAAAAACTCTCAAATAAGAAGCGGGAAAATTTTTAAAGATCCCTAGAGTTGAAAAGAGATAAAATTCTCTGTAGAATAGTTATAAGGAAGAATTTTATTCTCAAGTTAGAATTTGGTTGAATGACAGAAGAAAAATATATTTTTATGTATTACTCTAGGGTAGGGTCTGTAGCTCCCATGTGATGAATGCTTCTTCTTATTAATCAGAGATAAATGTGCAATCTTAACTGAAGAGGAATTCATTTAAGGTAAGATGCCATTGAAGTGCTTAATTTTTCTATATAAAGCTACTTCTAGATTTTACAATAGTCCAATTTATTCCAAAATAGTCCAAAAATTATTAAGGAGATAAATTTAAATATCAAATCTTAATTAATTTAACATTGTCCTTTTTCATTAAAATTATGTCAAATGAGCTTAATTTCTGTTAAGCTTTACAATTGAGAAAACAATTCCATTTATATCATCTGGTTAATCCTTCTTTATAACCAAATCAAGCTTTTATTCTTATGACGAAAGCACAGTTTAAATGTATTTGCGTCTTTGCCAAAGTAATGCTTTAGTAAAATGCCCAACTAGGCCTATAACCAGTTATTCAGATGCCTAATATCTAAAATACTCCTTTCAAACATTTCATTGCTTTTTTAACATGGTTTTAATTTTATGTACAAAAGTCAAACTTGATATGAAAGCTCATGTCCACAGAGATATTTGTATTTAAATATTCATAGAAGCGAATAATAAAAATAATCTGAGTATATATCACATGTAAATTGATAAAGAATCTGTGGCATTTCCACACAATAGAATACTACCCAGTAATGAAAGGAACAAACCGCTGATACATACACACAGCTACATGGATGAATTAAAGATAAATATACAAAGTAAAAGAAACCAAATACAAAAGAGTATATATTCCATCATTTATTTTATATATTTTACAGTAGTCTGTAATGATAAAGACCAGATTAGTGATTGCCTGGAGTATGGGGAGGGTTGAATAAAACTGGCATAGGGAACTTTCTAGGATAATAGAAATACTCTATATTTTGATGGGAGTAGCAATTAATTGGGTATATAAATTTATCAAAACTCATTAAACAGTACATTTAAAATGCACGCATTTTAAGGTATGTAAGTTATAGGTCAATAAAGTCCATTTAAAATAAAGTTAGACAAAAATTTTAAAAAAAACAACAAAAAACAATAAATAAATAAAATAAAGTAGGTATATTGACAAAGAAATTCACAATTTCTGTTAGAGTGTTTGGCATCATGAAAGAAAGCTTATTCTTCTTTATAAAGGCTACTGAGGAATAACTCTACATGTCTTTTTTGAAACATGTTTCTTTAGCTCAATAACTAAGACGGTCTATTCCAGTTTAGATTGAAAAAACTTACAAAGAATATCATTCAAGAAACCTAATATCAGAAACAAACTCATAGACAACAAACTGATGGTTGCCAGATTCGAGAGAGTTAGGGGGCTGGGTGAAAAAGCTGAGGGGATTAAGAAGTACAAATTGGCAGTTACAACAGGGTCATGGGAATGTGAAGTACAGCATAAGGAATATAGTCAATAATACTGTAATATCTATGTTTGGTGTCAGGAAGGTACTAGTCTCATTGGAGGGAATACATTTGTAAGTTATATAAATGTCTAACCACTATACTGTACAACCGAAACAAATATAATTCTAAATGTCAACTGTAATTGAAAAAATTTTTTAAATTAAAAAAACAGAAACTTAATACTTTGATACTTATACTCTGCTGTGTATATATATACAAACATAATATAGAGTGGGTGTAATCATATCATTAGGATCATAATTAGTCTGAAAATTAAAGAAATAGTGTCTAGTCTTCTTGAGAGAACCACTACTTACATCTAAAAAGTTTATCACACTTCCTGGCATGTAATAGTTGCTTAATAAATATGTTGAATGAATAAAACTCATGAAGATAAATATTTCAAAGCCATGATTGTGTGGATGAAAAAGAAGAGGTTCTATGAAAAATAACTTCACAGAGTGATCAGATCATAAATTCCTAAATGGGCAGGTCGTGGCGAATGGTCATGCCGCAGGCATATAATATTTTAGTGAAAGTTTCATCTTTGCCTTAAGCAGATCCTGTTCGTTGTTTCTGTGCATCTGGGTTAGCATACTTTTGAAATGAGCTTTAATGACCCTCAAGAAAGCGCATAATCTTAACTATCTTATAATTCAGTTCTGCCTTGTTTTTTCCCATCTCTGTGTAATCTTCCTTATATTCCTTCCTCAATCTCGAATGCATAAAAGAAGCTGCAAAACTTTTATTCTCTGGAGCATTTACGTTCTTGCTCTCTGGCAGATGTCATCAGTTTGGCTCAGATAAACTCTAATAAAAATTCTCTACAGGTTTGGATATTTCTTACGTTGACAATTGGATTCCATGACTCTGGATGTGTATTGAGAAATGAAATTTTGGTGGACCAAGGACAAAAACCACAAAATCAATAAACCTTATATGACCATCTGCATTGCTAGGCTCCAGCCCAAATCACAGGGGTAAAGAGAAGGAGCACATTCCATCCTAACATATGGATTTGAAACCTACATCACATTTCACGTCACAGATCTCCTACAGATTAGTTTTGGGGAAAAAATTATAACGTGACAATTCAAGATGATAACCAATGAACCCCTAAAAAAATTAACCAACATTAAGAAGTCAGCATTATACATCAAAACAGCACACAAAAAATATACAGTTTGAGTAAATTTCTGGCAAACAGCCCCAAAAGAGCTCCCAAATAGAAAACAAAATGACAGCATGACCTTAAATGTAGGCAAAGGAACAAAGTAAAGGCAGTTGCATACCTAACTACAGAAAAGCAAGTAGTTGAGAGTATATTAGCATGAAACTCTCATGTGACCTCCGAGGCATTATGTAAATGGAAACAATGATTATCCTTTCAAGGTCATTCCAGGCACATGGACAGTTACACAAAAGTTACAAGGCAAGCAGACAATTTTATGGTTGCATTTTATAAAGCATCTCTTTAATAATAGCATTAAATAAACTGTAAATTTAGAAAATATTAATGAATAGGAGTTTAAATGTAGAATCCATGAGAAACTTTTGAAGCCCCCAAACCTATTTATTTTGATAAAAGACCTTTCTAGGATAGTGTATAGTTATTGAAAAGCACACCATACAGCAATGTTCAGCATGATTTTTTTTCTCTTTTTTATTTTTTATAAAATGAAACTAGATTCGCATGCTTCACTATTCTATGGGAGACTTCTGTGAGAGAGGAAGAAACTTTCCTCTACCCTCAAGATTCTTTGGCCGGTTTAATAATCAAATAGGCATGATACACTATCAAGAGAGAATAACTAAATTTAATACATACATGTGTACAGAAATCCTGTGACAACATAAGAAATGTTAAAACCTGTAGATAATTTTTTTAATTTTTAAAACGTTTTTATTTTTAGAAAAATCTAACAGCTTTATTAAGATAATCATTATACAAAGAACTGCACACATATAATGTTGACAATTCGATGTTTTTAAATACATGCAATCACCCACGATACCTTCAACCAAAATCAAGGGAATAGATGTATCCAATATCTCCCAAAGTTTTCTTGTTTCCATATGGATTTTTTGTTTTTGTTTTTGTTTGTTTTATGGTAAGAGCACTTAACATGATCCACCTTATTGGTATGAAGTTTTAGTTATGCCGGATGAAAAAGTTCTAGAGGTCTGCTATACAACAGAGTACCTATAGTTAACAATACAGTATTATACTTAAAAGAGTATTTTTTTATTTATTTCAATTATAGTTGACTTACAATATTATATTAGTTTCGGGTGTACACCACAGCGATTAGACATTTATATAACTTATGAAGTAATCACCCTGATAAATCCAGTACCATCTGACACCCTACATAGTTATTATAATACTACTGACTATATTTCCCATGCTATATTCTACATCCTCATGACTATTTTGTAACTACCAATTTGTACCTCATAAACCTCTTGCCTCTTCACCCATCCCTCCAACCCTGAATCTGACAACCATTGAAATGCTCTCTGTATCTATGAGCTCATTTATGCTGTTTGTTTATTTATCGTGTTCTCTAGATTCTACATGTGACATTTGTCTTTCTCTTACTCCACTGTGACATTTCTACATGTGACATTTGTCTTTCTCTTACTCCACTTAGCGCAATAACCTTTAGGACTATCTTTATTGTTGCAGATGCCAAGATTTCATTCTTTTTATGGCTGAGTAATATTCCATTGTGTATGTATACTACCTCTTCTTCATTCATTCATCCATTGATGGACACCCAGGATTCCATCATATCTTAGCTACTGTAAATAATGCTGCAGAAAACATAGGGATTCACATGTGCCTTCAAAGTACTGTTTTGGATTTCTTCGGATAAATACCTAGAAGTGGGATTACTGAATCCTTCTTTGTTTCTTGTTATTGCCTTTGTCTTAAAGTCTATTTTGTCTGGTGTAAGTATTGCTACCCTAGCTTTTATTTTTGTTTACGTTTTTATAAAACATCTTTTTTTAATCCCTTTACTTTCAGTCTGTATGTCTTTCAATCTGAAATGAATATCTTGTAGGCAGCATATGTAAGGGTCTTACTTTTTTATCCATTCAGCCATCCAATCTTTTGATTGGAGCATTTAATTCATTTACATTTAAAGTAATTATTGCTAGACATGAATTATTGCCATTTTTCAATTTATATTTTTGATCTTTTTTTTCTTCTTCTTCTTAAAGAAGTCCTTCTAACATTTTCTGTAATACTGGCTTGGTGATAATAAACTCCTTTAACTTTTTCTTGTCTGGGAAGCTCTTTATCTGTCCTCCTATTTTATATGATAGCTTCGCTGAGTAGGGTAATCTTGATTGTAAGTTCTTTCTTTTCATCACTTTGAATATTTCGTGCCAATTCCTCTGGCCTGAAAAGTTTCTGTTTAGAAATCAGCTGACAGACTCATGGGACCTCCCTTGTAGGTGACTAACTGCTTTTCTCTTGCTGCTTTTAAGATTCTCTCTTTGCCTTTAACCTTTGGCATTTTGATTATGATGTGTCTTGGTGTGGGCCTCTTTCGGTTTATGTTTTTTGGAACTCTCTGCACTTCTAGGGCTTATATATCTATTTCCTTCACCAAGTTAGAAAATGTTTCCATCATTACTTCTTGAAATAGGTTTTCAATTCCTTACTTTCTTTCTTTTCCTTCTGGTACTCCTATGATGCAAATGTTGATATGCTCGATGTCGTCCCAGAGACCTCTTAAACTATTCTCATTATTTTAGATTCTTTTTTCTAATTGCTATTCTGATTGGGTGTTTCTCTTAAATTACCACTTCAATCCTCTGCTTCATCTAAACTACAGTTAATTCCTCCTAAGGTATTCTTTATTTCAGTTATTTTTTATTTCTGACTGGTTCTTGTTTATGTTTTCTAGCTCTATTTTTGTTTTCTGTCTCTTTGTTAAAGTTTTGAGTTCATCTACTCTTCCCTTAAATTCATTGAGCATCCTTATAACCAGTATTTAAATTCTGCATCTGGTAGATTGCTTGTCTTCATTCTGTTTAGTTCTTTTTCTAGAGCTCTGTACTGTACTTTCATTTGGGATGTGTTTCTTTGTCTTTTATTTTTGGCCACATACTTGTGATTGTTTCTATGCATAGGTAGGGCTGTTATGTCTCCCAGTCTTAGTAGAGTGGCCTTATATAGTAAGTGTGCTGTGTGTTCCAATAGCACAGTCTTCCCTGGCCACCTGAGCCATGTGCTCCAGGTATGTCCCTTATATAGACTGTGTGTGTTCTTCTGTTGTAGTTGAGACTCAGTTGCTGTTTCCTCATCAGTGAGAGGGAATGGCCCTCTGGCTGATTGGTTGTGTTGACTGGCTGTGACCAGTGGAGAAGCTGTTGTGCAGGGGCTGACCCTACAGAGCAGGATTCATTTAGTAGGGCTCTACTGCCTGCCCTGTCTGCCCTTTGTATGTGTCATCCTCAGATGTGATCCTGGGTGGTGCTCAAGTTCAAACTGAAGCTGACCACTGGGCACGCAGGCTGGGGCCTCCTGGGAGGAGGCCTGATGCAGGCCAAGTTCAGCTACAGCCTGTGTCCTGCCTGGGGCTGCCCGACATGAGCCACCAAGCAATCTGCAGATGGTTGCCATCCACACGGGGCTTGGGAGTGCCTTGAGAGGCCAAGCTGCAAACCGAGGCTGACTTTCCCCAGATCTGGGCTTAGAACTACTTAGATAGAGGCACAGGGCATGCTGAAGCCAGATGTTGCTTGTTTAGGTTTGGTGAGCCATTGGGAGATTTTAGGAAAGTCCACAGCATGAGCCAAGACAGGCAATTTGTATGGAAAATCCACTGGAAGGAGATTGAGTGGGCCTACACGTTGGGAGGGGCGAGGTCTCAGAGAATCACCAGGGTGGGGTGACCAGTGTTAGCTAAGCTGATAGAAATTCAGATATGGTGCCCACCTGAGTCTGCGAGCCAGGTGAGAGAGGACTCAACAAAGGAACAATGCCCTCTGCCAGCACTTCTGTCTGGAGGAAAGCTGGCCCTCCAGCCCACATCCTGAAGCCAGAAAACTCACTTCCTCCTTTTATGTCCCCGGCATCTTTTGAGCTGCTGCCTCCGCGCTGGAGCTCAGAGTGAGTGAGTCCCTCACCAAGTAAGTTCATGCACAAGCCCCTTAAGAGGAAAGTCTACGACTTCCTCAGCCCTTCTCACTTAGCCACAATCTCAGCTGGTTTTCACAGCCAGAAATTGTGGGGACTTCTCTTCCTGGCACTGGAACCCTGGGCTGCAGAGCCCAGGGTGGGGCTGGGACTCCTCATTCTTCCAGGGGGACCTCCACAGTTGGAATATTTCTCCTGATTCTCAACCGTTACATGCAGGTGCTGGACTAGCCTGTTTCACATCTCTGCCCCTCCTATCAGTCTCAGGTGGCCTCTCTGTGTGTCCCCATTCATAGGACTTATGTTCAGCTAAATTTCAGGTGACTCCCAATGATGGTTATTCTGTAGTTTAGTTGTAATTTTGATTTGGTTGTGAAAGGAGTTAAGCACAGCATTCACGTACTCTGCCATGTTGACCAGAAGCCTTAGAAAATTTTTGTAAGAGTTAATTTGAGCCCAAACCGATGACGATTGCCAGGGAGTGAAATCACAAATGCTCTGGAGAATAATAGTACAGTTTCTTTTATGTATTTGAAATTAAAGAGAAACTAAGGAAGATTACATGAGGGTGGGAGAAAGTAGGGTGGGGATTGGACTACGAAATAGTTAAGATTATGTGCTTTCTTAAGGTGGTTACTGTTATTGCAAAGGCATGTTAATTCACAGAAACAATAGACAGGGCTTGCTTAAGGCAAAGATAAACCTTTTACTAAACAAGTTACATGCTTGGTATGACTATCTGCCATGACCTGCCCATTCAGGAGTTTACAATCAACTCACCCTGTGAGGTTACTTTCCATAGCATCACTTTTTCATCCACACCTGCATACAAGAGAGAGACAGAAAACCCATGTAACAAGAGGTTCAGAGACAGAAAGGGAAATGGGTATATAAGACATCATGAGTTAAGGATGAAGTAAGATGCCTTGAGGCTGATAAGATGAGCAGATTTTAGTAAATAGAAATTTCCCTAGCCCTACAGATAGGTCAAAAGAGGTTATCTCTGCTAACTTCTTATTATAGGCAAGACCCCTAATTCAAGTTCTTCTAGGTAGTTAGGAAGGGGCAATATATCACCAGTTGGAATAAATTAAACTGATCTGCTCAGATGGCTGAGTTTGTTTGTTTGTTTGTTTGTTTTAAATAAGAATCAGCTCTATGAAACTTGAATTTTAAAAGATGGCCCAGTTAAGAGTTCTTGGAGAATACCAGGTATTTATATTTCAAAGGTGCAGGGATAAGAATGCAAGCTCCCCTTAAAGCCAATAGTTATAAGCCTCTTGAGATAAATAGGGAAGTTTCTGGGACAGTAAAAGGAATTGGTGGGCTTTGAATTGTTTCTGAAGTCACACCACTCATCTTGTAAAGACTATATTTATAAAACAAAGACAGCTGTTTTTAATACCTCAATAATTGAGTTGCTGCCTAAATGGTGGCAAAGGACTGAGAAATCTATTCATGCATTGTCGAAATATTTTCCTCTGGGTACATTCTTTATTAGACTCTGACATTAGCGTGCAATTTGGCCAAATTTTGGATCAGAAAGTCATTATATCCTTTCAAATATCTTGTCAGGTTTCAGCTGGGACAAGCAATAAATATTTCTGGAGGTATTAAACAATTCCACAGACCCAAGAGAGTGCAAAGTTTATTACCTTCTAGAGTCTTTCTCTTTGATAGCCAAAAGAACTGACAACCTTTATGTCCTCGTTCCCCAGTGAAACAAAATGTCTATTTCCATAATACAATCAGGTAAAAGAGATGCAATTATAATTGCTTTCAGGTTTCATTGTAATTGCTTCTTTTCTGTGTATTAAGTTTATTCAGGCTGGGGTAAATAGAGCAGACTTATTAGAGGTCCTTTAATGTTGGGGGACAATGAAGGGGTTGATTTGGCAGTAGAGGTTTAAAACTAATCACCCCAAGATGTCCCTCTGTGGTATGCAGGTCTTTTGAACTAAAGGCAACTTTAGCCACCGGCTCAAGAGAAACCTCTGTCTTAACTTCCTAGAAGAACTTGAATTATGGGCCTTGTCCTTTGTTAGCAGCACTGGGGGTCTTGGGTTCCCCAAGAGAGAAATCAAGAGGAAACCCTGGAACAGTTTTATTAAGCTTATGCTCCAGCACAAGGGAGACATCACAGAAGAAAGGAAGGTCCTCTGAACTGACTCAGAGGCTGGCTGGCTTTGTTAGCTTTTATGAGCTGGGAAACAGAGACAGCCTGTGTGAAAAGGCTGTCCTTTTGAAAAGGGGGCTGCTTTCTTTACTGGTTATGTTGCCTGGTAACCATGTTAGTGCCTGAGCCATGGGGAAATATGGTGGACTGCTCATTATTACCATCCCAGCAAAGTTGTAGAGTAGTCAAACCTTGATTAACTGCACTTAGGGAATAGTGATTCCATATCTGTGTGGAAGTAAATGGTTAGAAGGGAGATAATTATCAGATATTTCTGCATTTTTGTGTAAGGGGTGATGAGGTGGTGGCATTCTTGTGGTCAGCTTATCTATAGTTCTTCCTAGCCGTCTGGCATCCCTTCAGCTATCTCACCATGATAAGAGACTACCGGATATAAATTCTTTTGGTCTATCTATAGGGCATGATACATTTCTTTGAAGTAATGCACCCCTAAGGTACATTACTTCATCCCCAGCTAAGAATTTCTTATGTATCCATTTTCTCTCTCTGTCTCTAAACCTCTCTGTGCACATGGGGTCTCTGACTCTCTCATTTATGTGGGGTTCCCACATGTATTTATTAAATTTGGTTGTTTTCTCTTGCTAATCTATCTTATATCTATTTGATTATTAAACCAGCTGATAAAACCTTGGGGGTAGAAGAAACTTTCTCTCTTCTCCATAGCCCCGCTCAGCCTTTGATAGTACTGTACTAAAACCTTTATTTAACCCGATCAATGTCCATTTTATTTAGCCCATTTTTTTTCTAATTTGAACATTCTTCATAATAGCAATTGTAAATTTATATATTTTTTTCTTTGTTGTCATTGTCGTTTAGCTTTTATTTCATAATCATAAACTTAACTCTGCAATCCAGCTAAACTTGGTTGTGAGGAGACAAAAAATATTTGGAACCTAAAGAACTGTAGTGAGAGCACAAAAATCATAGAGTGTTCCAAGCAGATGGGGATCCCTACAGAAGAAATGGTCTGGTGGTTAAGATAAAACAAGGCAAATTTATTAGAGTAGTCCATAGTTACCAATGGTGATCTTCTTGCTGGTCTTGCCATTCCTGGACCCAAAGCATTCCATGGCTTTCACAATATTCATGCCTTCTTTCACTTTGGCAAAGACCACATACTTGCCATCTAATCACTCAGTCTTGGCAGTGTAGATGAAATACTGTGAACCATTTGTGTTGGGTCCAGGTATTTGCCATGGACAAGATTCCAGGTCCCACATGCTTCAGGATGAAATTCTCATCTTCAAATTTTTCTTCATAGATGTACTTGTTGCCCATGCTATTATGACATGTTAAGTCACCATCCTGGCATATAAATCCTGGAATGATTCTCTGGAATCGGGTACCCTTGTGCCCAAATCCTTTTTCCTCAGTGCTCAGAGCATGAAAATTTTCTGCTATCTTTGGAACTTTGTCTGCAAACAGCTCAAAGGAGATACGGCTCAAAGACTTGCCCTCAAAAGTGGAGATGACCATAGCTGGGTGCGGGTGGCCCCGGGGCAGTGGCATCTGAAAGGCCATAACTTTATATTTTACATGAATGCTGACAGCAGTTTGGTAGTGTTAATGCTGGGTTGATGTGAAATCCAGTGTTGCCCCAGAGGCATGGTGGAGGTCCTCGGTTCTTCTCTGCTGATGCAGTAAAGAATTACAAATCAGTGAGATTTGGAAAAAATAAGCTTTATTGAAAGTGTACTTTAGAGGAAGACGGGCCATGCTAAGGAAGGCTGTATCCCTGTGGAATTTGGGAAGTGAAAAGATAATAGAGTATGCTCCAGGGAGAAGCAGGTTTTCAGTGAAGAGAGCTGTAACCACACAAATGTGGAAAGGTTTGTTTATATTGGGCTAAGACGAGAGGGTACTAGAGCGGTACTAGATGATCAGCATGTGAAGTCACCTTGACTGACAGTTGCTATATAACACTTTGCCTACTGTGCATGTGCTTACCCAAAATTCAGTCTGTTATAATTAGATTAATGAACTTCCAGGCATAGGCAAGATATTATAACGATGGTATAATGAGGCTGAGGTTGTGGGCAGGTTGGTGTAGTACTTTCTGCGCACACATTTGTGGCAAGTTTAGTCAGAAGCTTTTATGGCCTTTGTACCTTAGGATTTAGGGTAATTTATAACCCTAAAAGGGAGGTGTTTCTAGGGAGTCCTTAAGGAAGGTCTTCAAGGGAGGTTTCTATGGTTACAGAACTGAGCCTTCACTCTGGTCACTCATGCCTGGCTAACTAACAGTGGGACCCTAGCCATAAATGCAATTTAGCTCACATTCCTGTCTGGTACTATTATGGAGCTTCCAAATTGACAGTTACCTTACAGATTTCTTAGGACGTTTTAAGTTGTCTTTAAGTAAGTTTTGCCATTTTTATTCTTTCATTTTTTTCTTATGTAAAGGACAGTTGAATTTCTAGTGTCCTAAGTTTTACAATATCTAAAGGTAAATAGGAAGGGATCTGAGTAGATTTTGACTTTTTTTCTAATTTCTGTACTTCCATCTTTTTAAGGGAATCTTAATGACTAGCCAGTATAACAATATGAGAGCTAAGTACAAAAAAAAAAAAAAAAAATTCTTTCTTTTCAATATAAAAGTTTTTCCAATTAAAAAGATTGATTGTCTGGCCTTGACAATTAGGATTAATAGCTACTCAAATCAATACTATGGATGCAAGAGGCAACCCCAAAGGCGAGTAAAAAAGATGCAACCCTCATAAGATGAAACTCCCAGAATTAGCCTAAGGAAGATGGGGGGACCCATCTTTTGTTAATGTAAGAATGTCCAAACCTATAGAAAAAATTATATAAGTTTATTTGAGCCAAAACTGAAGACAAATTTTGGGGAGCAAGATCTCAAATGCTCCAGAGAATGACAGTTTTGCAGTTTCTTTTATGCATTTGAAATTGAGGAGGGAACTAGGGAAGATTGCATGAAAGTAGGAAAAAGCAAGGAGGGGATTGGATTACAGAATAATTAATATTATGTGCTCTCTTGAGGGTAGTCTGTTTTAGAAGAAGGGTTCTGAAAGGGGGCATTTCAAAGGTTTGTTAATCTAGATGCACATTTCAAAGGTTTGTTAATCTAGAAACAATGGACAGGGCTTGCTTAAGGCAAAGATAAGCCTTTTACTAAAAAAGTTATGTTTGAGGCATAACCACTCACCATGACTTGCTCAGTTAGGAATTTATAATTTATTACAGCTCTCTTTTTTTGTCCACACTTTAAACGACTGTTCCAACACACAGGGAATCACGTGCTTTGCCCCCTTTTAACAGGATAAGGCTTAAGATTCCCTAAGCTTGGACCCACAACTGATTTGGCTGCCCACCAGAACATAACTATCCTTCCATCTCTGAAAGGAATGGGATAGACACAGAAAAATCTCTTGAGAGAGCTTTTCATGGCCAGATAGAGAGCAAGGTGCACCTTGGCAAGGACATCTTCTGGACAATAGAAGCCAGAGAGAAAATATTCTCATGAATCATACAGGGAAGCTATCAGGACATATAACAAGATATAAAGAGAGAAAACAGAGAGAGAAAAATTAAACCTATAAGTACTCATATCAAATAACCAAAAATTGCTAGCCTGAGATACTAGTTTCATAAATATTTTCTCCAGCCAATCTAAATGTAGGATAGAGAAAAAGATACTCACCACTTGCTTCTACCGGATCCTGCAGACAGAGTGATGCTGACATGGTGAGAACCCTCACCTTCTGCAGGACCGTGTCAGACGCCCCAGGATCTCCTCATCGGCAGCAGCCTCGTGGGAAAGTGTAGAGTTTTAGCCAGTGAGTTTATTCTGCTCACAGCACCAACTGTATGGGAGGAACAAATTTTCCTTTACCTCCAAGGTTCTTTACACTGGCCTAATAATCAAATAAACATGAGATAGATTAGTAAGAGAGAATAACAAAATTTAGTACATGCATATGTATGGGAACTCTGCATGCATGAGAGAGTCAGAGACCTCACATGCAGGAGAGGTTCAGAGACAGAAAGGGGAAATGGGTATATAAGACATCTGAGCTAGAGATGAGGTAAGGTGCCTCAGGGGCTTCAAAAGTTCATTGCAGGCTGGTAATAGGAACAGCTATTTAGTGAATAGAAATTTATCCTGCCCTATAGACAGGTTAAAAGATGTTATCTCTGATACTCTCTTATTACGGGCAAGACCCTTAATTCAAGTTCTAGGTAGTTAAGGGAGAGTCAGAAATTTCTTTTGAGCCTATGGCTAAAGTTGCCTTTAGCTCAAATGACCCACATACCACAGAGGCACATTTTGGGGTGACTAGTTCCAAACCTCTATACTTCCACAGAAGATATTTCCAAAGTAGCCTATATGGATGTACTTAACTTATAAATCTAGAAACAGTGGAAAGACGACTTTCATATTTTGTACATTCTATGAAACCAGGTCAGAACAGTATTCACAGGTGCTAGCTAGCTATAATCTCAGACACAGTACACTGCCCCTGGATGACAGGTGCATGTTTGTTTTCACTCAGGCTAAGGGAAATATATTGGGACATTGGGTCTTTTGTCCTTCTTTAAAACCAATCTATCGTGTGTAGTTATCACTCCCCACCTTCCACCAATACACTTGCACACTTTCTTTGGTCTCACAGAGTCTTTCCATGAAAAGACTGTAGTATATCAATTTTGGGTGGTGAGAATATAAATTTTTAGCCTTGACTTAAGAACACATTATAGCATTCTCATAAACTCAATGTCTCATTTGGGTCTTTATGCCATTATGATTTATATAAGCTAGGTTACATTCTCCTGACAAATAAAGCCTGAAAACTCAGTGCCTTAACGCAATAATGATTTCTTGCTCACAGAAAGTCCAGTGCAAGTCAAGCAGCCTTTCTTTATCATTTAGTGAGTCCATTTTGTTGCTACTCCATCTGAAACATGAGGCTAGTAGAGTAGAGGAAGGAGGCATGATGGCTCTTAATTCTCTTGACCCGGAAATGACATATGTCCCTTTCATTCATACTCTATTAGTTAGAACTAGTCACATGCCACCCCCCCCGCCAAAACTGTAAGAATCAGAGAAAGGTAGTGTCATGCAGATCATAGATATTATGAGCACGAACAATCTCTCTTACAAATCTGTTTTTAGGGGCACACTATTATCTCTTTCCTCCATTTGACAAATTATTGGTTACCTTCTATCTGCAAGAATTTGTGCTGAATGCTGGAAAATTACAAAGATGAATAAAATGTCATCTCTAATCTCCAATGACTTAAAAAATTGGACACACACACACACGCACACATGCACAGACACACAATTATAGCCATATTGTGAAGCAGAAAGAAAATGCCCCAGGAAGAGGCATACAACAAGTACTATGGGAATGAGTACTGAGGAAGACAAAATTAATTTTTATTGAAGAAATCCTTGAAATGCTACAAACATGATGACATAGTTGCTAGGTCTTAAAGGAAAAAAAAAAAGCTTAGGCAAATTTGATATGGAAAAGTGGGTAGGAAATAAAAAAATTTAGGAAAGCATGAGAAGATATGGCATGGCTGGGGACTGAAGAAGGGCCAAAAAACCTGGAATACTAGGCTGTGGGGTACATAGTACAAGATGTTTGGGCTTTATTCGTTTATATGTTATGTTTGTATTCTAGTTTACTTATTTGTGGAACACGAGTTGCTAGAATATTGAATGTATTGCTATTCTTTGCTTCTCCTATTGTTATTTCACCTCATGAATAGAAATCAAGGCAGAAAGTTCAAGTTCTGATCATATTGGTTGCTTTTTTCCTAAGTTGCATTTTTTTTCTTGATATCTAAACAGTGTTGAGATTGTAAGTCATAGAATACATAGATTGGGTTTATTTTCATTTAATTTTCCTTTCAGATTCCTTTCTTTTTTTCTTTTTTTTTTTTAGGCGAAGCAACTCTTAGTTGACCTCACAGATTGCAAGGATCTTGTCAGTTTACAATTCCTTATTTTTAAAATTTTTTTATACCTACAGCACCTGGTCTTCCTAGGTATTCTCCCATCCAAGTATTAACCAGGCCGGACCCTGCTTAGCTTCCGAGATCAGAGTGGATCGGGTTTGTTCAGAGTGGCATGGCCATAGTCAGATTTCTTTCTAATCCAACCAAATATTTACAAAACATGCCTTGTCATAGCAACAAGGCAATTTAGAAATGAATCCTCAAATACTAACGCTGGAGCAGGAGGTAAATTGCATCCAGAGTTGGAAAAAGAAGACTTAAAAAGAAAACTTGCTACAGTTATGATACAATGCTATGGGTAGTAATGTTTATGAGTTTGGCAATGGCTTAAATAGGCCAAGAACATGAAACTGTAAAAAATACAAGACAAAGAAAAGTCAAAGAGAAGAAAAAGAGAATCGAGTCAAAATTTAGGAAATACATGGCCTTTCTTTTTCTCTTTCTTCTTTGAAAGGAAGTAAAAATGATGAATGAACAGGAAAAATGTCAATAGCAAACATTCAAGAAGATGACCTTGAAATGTAAGTCTTAATGTTTCTTTTCTAATTTACCATTCTTTTATAACTAAAATGAAGTGTTTATTATAGTCACTGCTAGACATTCCATTATTATCAAATGTCTATTCTATCTTATACAAATGTCAATTTATACATTTTAGCTTTAAAAATAATCTAAAGTCCTTCCTAGAATTTTCTGCCTTGGTTACTTAATTTCTAAACTACCCCTTTCTTTGTAAAACTGTCTTCCAAACCTTTTGAAGTTACTAATAATGGCCACCATTCATCAATCTCATATTATCTACCATCTACTTAACATATATCATCTCATCTAGATCTTATGACAGCAATAAAAAGTTGATATTTCTATTTTTTAGCTGCAGAAATTAAATTTCAAGTTTTGTCCAAGTTTATAGACAAGATATGGCAGAAGTAAGGCAATGTGAATTTAGCTAAGTGACTTAATTTGTAAAACATGAATAATCTAATAAAGTTATTGTAGTAATTGAAATAATCCATGTAAGTACTTAAAGAGGGCCTGACAATGATAAGCACTTGGAGGAGGAAGAAACTTTTCTCTGCCCTCAAGGTTTTTTTCAAGTGATCTAATAATTAAATTGACATGAGACAGATTAACAAGAGAAAATAACTAAATTTAATACATATGTATGGGAATCTTACATACATGAGTATCTGAGACCCTACATGCACCAGAGG
This sequence comes from Pteropus alecto, assembly GCF_000325575.1. Classification (NCBI taxonomy): domain Eukaryota; kingdom Metazoa; phylum Chordata; class Mammalia; order Chiroptera; family Pteropodidae; genus Pteropus; species Pteropus alecto. The sequence continues at coordinate 2,878,954 of NW_006433953.1, forward strand.
TTCAGAGACAGAAAGGAGGATTGAAGCATATAAAACATCCTGAGCTAGGGATGAGGTAAGGTACCTTAGGGGCTTCAAAGAGTCAGTGGAGGCTGATAAGAAGAGCAGATATTTAGTAAATAAAAGTTTATCCCTGCCCTATAGATAGGCCAAAATAGGTTATCTCTGATAATCTCTAATTATGGGCAGGGCTCCTAATTCATGTCCTTTTAGGAAGCTAAAGTAGGGGCAGAAGTTTCTCTTGAGCCAGCTGCTAAAGTTGCCTTTACCTCAAAATGACCTGATACCACAGAGGCACACTTTGAGGATGATTTGTTCTGAACCCCCATATACTTAATAAGTGGTTTTTTTTTTTTTTCCTATTATTACCATTTCGATTTTTTTTTGTCTTTTGAGTTACAAAGTTCTATTTTAGCACACTTATCTTGGCTTTTTATACATGATTTAAGTTCCAGAATAAATAAGGAAAGCTTCTAGGAAGTTATATTACCAAGGATTAACATAACATTTTATCTTTTTCACTTTTTAGAAGCAGAAATGGGGGTAGGGTCAGTTAAATTGACAGAAAAACTGCAATATAAATTCTCAAATCCAAGCTCACGTTTATTCTTCTGGACAGCTTCTTTTTCTCTAAGTAATAATACAACCTTAAAGACATTGAAGGAACTGAACCTAAATGTTCATTTACAGGCCTTCCTCTTTCCAATTTCCCCAAGAAACATGTTCTAGATACAGGAGAAAAAAAATAATAAAGGTAAAAGAAGCCAAATCAATGACTGTGGAATTACCATTATCCCTAGCACTCACTATTCATTGTCAAATAAATAAATCCTACTTTGAAGAATGAAATAATTCGAAATACTAAAAATGAAAGGAATTGTTTACAAATGACTTTCATTTCTTATCCATTTTCAAATTCTTGTGCTATTTTCTAAACACTTCCTCTCACGGTGTAGATTTAATTTTTCTCTTTGAGGTATTTGGTTGGTGAGCCTAATCTCCAACAGTGCCATCCCCACTCCCCACAAAAATGTACTCAATTGAAAAACACCCCATCACTTCCCCTCCATGCTCATAAAGAGAATCTCCTAGTCTTCCTGAACTCTGCCAGGCTCCTCTTCTTTTGCATGCTTTCCACTCCCGTAGGTTGTCCAACTCCCTAGGGTATCTTTGTGGTACTGCACACCTGCCTCCTAGGTTAAGTGCCAAAGCATTTCGAATAAAGTCTGTTAGGACTGATCTGGAGCAACTTTTCTCTCTACCAGACATTTGGCTTTCTCTCTTGGTCAAAACTAAAACCTGAAGTGGAGTGACCCAAGCCATAAAGTGTCTACAGCATTGACTCTTGGAGCATGCTCAGTCTTCCTTGAATCTCTGGGCGGTGGTTTGTCCCCCATGAAGCCGATGGTGCTCGCCCTCGTGTGCCTCCACGACTCTCCCCGCCTCCTCCCCTGCCCCGCCCTCCCAACGCCCCGGGCGCTCCCGGGCACCCAAAAGGGCGCTTTGCAGCCCCGCCCGCCACCTCCTCCTCCTAGCTGTGGAGGGCGAGGACACGTCAGGCGACATAAATAAATAAATAATTCCATTCACCCAGTGACAGCGTGGTGAACCAGCTGCGGCCAAGGGGAAACCAAGAGCTGCAGCGCCCACCCTGTGCGGGAGAGCAGGTAAAGTACGCCCCGGGAGGCCGGGAGGATGAGAGAGGCTCCTGCCGAGAGGAAGGCGAGTGTGCATCTGCCACTGGGCTGCCCTGGGAACTGCACGTGTGTGCAAAAATTAATGGCTCGCTTGTGACAGACGCTCCAAAGAAGAGTTTGCCAGCAAGCCCTTATATAGACAAAAAAAACCCCTCGAAGCTGCCTCGCGTCACCCTGTGCGCCGACATCCCTGCGGGGGCGCAGCCAGGCTCGGGGAGCGCGAGCATCCGGGAGGCGGGCCAAGGGGTGGCGGACCCAGAGTACTCCACGCGCGCCCGTGTGCTTTCGGCCAAGAGGTGCCAGCGTTCTGGGCTTTTGCACCGAGATTCTTCCGGTGCGGTGCTTCCTCTTCTCCTTGGCTCAGGAGTGTCTCCGGGCTGTTTCCCGCCCGGCGTGTCTCCAGTGCTTTTCTCACCAGCATCTCACTCCGGGTCCGCGAGCACCCCGGGGTGGCCTGGTTGCCGCACAAGGTGGGGATGGGGGTGAGGGGATGATAAGAGTGTGTGTAGGAAGTGTCTTCTCTTTTCGCAGGAGATTGGACCCCGCGAGGCTGGGAGGAGGGGATGAAGTACCAGGGAGGTCTTCTTCCTTCTTTTTCAGTCCTCAGGTAGCACGCCGGGGTCAGAAGCAGAAGGAAAGGTGTGTGCGGGCGAGGACTGCGCGGGCTGAAGGGGAGCTAGACTTGACAGAGGGCCTGTGCTCCATGCTCACACTGGATTTCCTGGGCCGCTGCGCCACGCTGAGGGTGTCTGGCCAGGCCAGGTAGCGCGGGAAGCTGGCTAGGTGGCCCAAGTGCAAACTGCTTCCTCTCAGCTGATGCTGCTAGGCAGCCGCGTTCTCCACCCCCTTTTCTCCCTAACTTCCGCGAAAGAGATTTAAGACTGCCTTGGCAAGGGCGATAGAGACCAAGGCCACTTTCCCAGTAGGACTGGCAAGGACATTTTGTGGTCTATGCCAGGGATATTAAAATTGCACACAGACACACACACCACATGCTAGAGAAAATGAGCAGTTTCTCTACAAGTGGCTCTGGCTCCACTTACTGCAGAAGTAGCATTGAGTGGGCTGGGTTGAGTGAGGATGAGCAAGTGGTAGTAGGAAAGCTAATATTCCGTGTCCTTCTCCCTTCCTGGGTCCACTAAGAAAGAAATCAGAAGAAATAAATTGCTGACAGTGATGAGAGTGATGTGGAAAAGACTGGACGGGA
>NW_006433953.1:2881904-2898946 GCF_000325575.1 Pteropus alecto
AGAGTAAGCTAGATGCCTGATTTCCTGGCACCCGGTGCTTTATTATGGGTACACCCAAACTGAGAGCTCAAGAGGGCTGCAAACCTACAACAGACACGTTAACTTGAATGTGCTGTGTCATTGGAACCACAAGTACTAAGTGTGTATTTGGGGGAGTGTGGCTGAAAAATCTGAGCTGGATGGTGGCTGCAGAGAGTAGATGAGGCTTAAGCAAGGTGACTTATTTAACCCTGGTGAAGCAATCCTAGCTTTACTTTCTGCTTCTGAGCACATTGCATTTAAAACGATCTAAGTGGGTGGGCAATTGAATGATCTTAGTGAAAGGGAAATATTATCACCTTAAGCAACTCAGTGTCTTGTATAACAACTCATAAAGTCAAAAACTTTTTTTTATTTTTACAAAATTCGCATCAACAGATTGCAATTAGGTACTGCTTTTTTTCTTCCAGGGAGCGTTTTAATAGTGGCTAGTGGTCTGAAATTCTAACACCCTGTTTCCCAATGTCCAGTTAGCGCATCTTCATACAAATATTGTTTATTTATAGACATGCACTTACTCTTTTATAATATCTGGCTCATATTTTTTTTTTTGCCTTGAGCCCTCCTGAGGGGAGGGAGGACAAAGCGACCTAAAGAGATATCCTTTATCTAATGTCATATTCTTGGATCATGGATCTGAAATAAAAGGAAGTATCCTGCATTTGCTTTTAATTCTGTATTCATTAACCTAACATTTTTTGAGATATTCGCGTGGAAAAAGGTAGTTAACTTTAGAGTTAGAATTATTTCAGCTTCAGTTCTGCACTTTCGTAAGGCTGAGTAATTACTTAACACTCATGCTCAGTCTTTCTTACCCGTAAAATGAAATTGGTGGTACTTACTCTGAAGTGCTATTGTGAGAAATAAACTTGCATGGAAAATACCTAAAATAGAGACTAGCTACTTTTAAACGCCTAAAGCCATTCTAGACACTGCACTGTGGTTGTCAGGATGAATGAAGTTGGAGTTCTGCTCTCAAAAAATTCTCATCTAGTTATCCAGATTATCTTCCTCCTACCCTATTTACCTTCAATTTCCTACTCAATGGAACAGGCGTATATTCTAAATAACTTGAAAAGGAGTTAGTAGTCTGAAGAAATGTTTGTAAGATATGCTCAAATGCAAATTTGTGAAGGGTATCTCGCCTTAGAAACCTGTGCATTCAGCCCCATTCCTCTGCCTATTGAGAATGACCCTGTCTAAAAAAAACATGGAGGATTTTCTTCTTGCTATGGGGGGTGGACACTCCTTCCCTGAAGAATATCTTTGCTAATGAATTGATATCCACTTTTTAAGAGAAGAGATTGAGCCACAGTATCTTTCAGTCTTTGGACAGACTAAGCCACACCAAGAAGCCCAAGAATATTGTAACTATAATATTTTAGCTATAACAATGTCTTTATAATGCTCGCCATGTTCCAGGCACTATGCTACCACTTTCTGTATATTATTAACTCCTTTTATCCCCTCAACAACTTTATGAAGTAGGGGTCTGTCAATGTCTACACTTACAGAAGAGGAATTTTGGCACAGGAAATAAAGTAACTTGCTCAAATAGCACAGCTAGTAAGTGGCTGAGTTGGGGCGAGCACTCAGACTGGCTTTAATCACTAAGTAGTTCAGCTTCTGCCTTCCATGAAGCTGAAGGAGGGTCAGAAGGGTCATGTTCTCCATTCCCTGTGCAGTGTCTTACATGTAATAGTTTTGAACTAATTATAGAAAAAAATGAAGAAAGGAAGGAGGGAAACAGAAGTGGCAGGAAGGAAGAAGAAGGGAAATGAGGTATAAATGAGCCTCCTTTCCTACCTACTGTTCTAAATATGCCAGGAAATTCCACATGGACTCTGCCCTGGGGACAGGGCAGCTGGCCTGCATCTAGTCATTTAGTCACTTAGTGCAAGTTGGAAAAGTATTTTCTTTGACAGATTAAAAAAAGGCACCTATACCCCTTAAAGATAAAAAAGAAACCTCCTCAACATGTACCAAAAAAAAAAAAAAAGAAAAGAAAAAGAAAAAGACAGAGGGACATCTTATCTTCAGGGATTCAAGGTTCAAATTTCATTTAAACCAATGGTTGACTTAGTTTTATGCAACATGGAGAAATACTTCTATGGTTTTTCTGAACACCAAAGAAGATAACAAATGTAAGATGTCTTCTGCTCTACCTGATAAACGAATGGTATGCAACAATACTAGCTATGTTCCTCCTTCCCCACAATCTGTCCCACAGAAAATATTCATTCCAAGTTCCTTTATCTTGGAGTAATCTGTGTTCATCTGAACTGCCTGTAACTTGATCTGGACTTCTCTTAGGCCAGTTATTATATTTTATCTGGAATTATAATTATCTGGGTAGGCGTTCTCTCTTCCTAGGCTATCTGGTCCTTGAGAGTAGAGACCATGTGTGATTTATCTGGGAACCCTTGTGGGACCCAGGTCTCTGGGGCGAGACAGGGCAGAGGGCTCTGAAGTCTGGCCTGTCTGGATTCTGATCTTGGCTCTGCCACTTACTAGCTAGGGCAAATTGCTAAACCTATCTAAATCTTGGTTTCTTCATGTGCAAAAACCTCTAAATCTGAGTTTGAGTTTTTTCATTTTTGAGTTTTCTCATTTGTAAAAGAGGATCATAATTTCATGTGTTGGTTGTAAAGACTGAATGAGATAATGCCTGTGAATGAATTACTACTGTACCAAGCACATGCATAGAAAATAGAAATAACTCAATACATGGTAGCTAGTGTTAGGTATTAAATATTTGGCTTTAAGTTTGTTAGGTCGTTTTAAGAACCACTGGCTTATTCTTTTTAACAGATTTTCGAGAACCTTTGAAATGCCAAGTTTCCCCATTAGTTGTCAAAACAGTTTATGGATTGCATAATAAAACCGTTAAATGGACTCATTGTCTAAAAGGTCATCCTGGTTTGTCTCAGGCTTTCTCAACACTGTTTGGATCAAAGTGATTAGGAAATGTGTACTGCACACTAAATCTCAGTAAGTAATAGAACTTTTTTTTTTTAACTTTTAAAGAAACTTTTAGAGAAAGCTTCATTTTTTTTCATTGGTCCCTTAAAATGCTGAACCCAAGTGCCTAGTGTACTTGCAGCTTATAATCATAATATGAGAGAATAGCCTAATATAGACCATTGTTTAGAGGAAAAACTAACCTTTACCACACATATTTGGCAGTTAGTAAACAAGAGGGGGTATGTACATTTAAGTATAAACTGTAATAATCAAGAACACTAGAAAAAATTAACCACAAGTTAAACAAATTGAACTTGACTATAATAAAACTAGTCCAGCTAAGGCTGGACTAATGGGTCCCCAGAGATGTTTAATGTAATTATAAATATCAGTGTTAATATGTGATACATATATTTTTGAAAATAATTTTTCTGTCCTAATACCAAACTGTTTTGCAAATGTTCTCATTAATATTCATTGAATTTCAAAAGAGTTCATTAAGCTCTTACAAGGCATTCGAATGACAGCTATGAGATGCTGGTGTAAAGATATTTTTGTTAAAAGTTTTGTGCTGTTAGGATAGCCCCACAAAAATGTCTGTGTGGTTCAATCATCTAAGCTGGTGATTAATTTTTGGTAATAATTGGCATTAAAACAGCAATTGAAAATATTTAGTACGAGTGGTGAATGCAAGAGAATGTTTAGATCAATAAAATCCTGTCTAAAATGTTGGTATTTTTTAGAAAGCATTTTATTTCAAGCATTGGCTGTTTCTTCACTTAATAACGCAGTGAAATGTATTCTTAATCATCTATACCCCTACTCAGATTCCAATTAGAGCTTATATGTGGAACAATTATATTTATTAAAAGAAGCTACCCTATTAAGTAATTTACTTGAAGACCTATTTCATTTGGAACGAGATTAGATAGGAGTAAACAGTAAAACTAATAGACAGGCTTTTGCTTGAAAAGCTTCTAAGGGATGAACTATATTAATGGTATTTACCTTACTTTAAAATTGATTCCCCCAAATTTCAGGATGTGAAATTCTATCAATTCTTCTCAAATATTCAAAAAGGGCACTCAGTGCAAAATAGCATCATGTGACAGTGTTTCTCAACAGGTGACACTTGGTATTTTTGGCAGGACACCTCTTCATTGTGTAGGAATGCCTCTTTTGTTGCAGGACCTTTGACCCCTGTTGCAGTGTCTATGGCCCCTGTCTCCTTAACTTCCCCTCAGTCATTGTAATCACCTAAAATGCCCCTACATTTAAATATATCTCTTGGAAGAATGGTATTATCTATTGTTGAAAATCATTGCCAAATAGGATCAAATTGAGAATATTTAAGGAAATTATCCTTGAAATCAGAGTATCTTTAAATAAGAAATTACTTTGCTCTTCCTTCAAAGGATAAAAAATAAGTAATCTCATGTGAAAATACTTTGATTTGAAAGAATAAGATCTTTCTTGTAAGGTATCCATAAGTATTAACATTTAATAATCAGGTTATGGACCTCCTAGGCTCCAAATCTTCATTTGTTTTGTTACCTGCTGCTTCTTAGATTCCTCTTTTGGCTTCAGTGAGCTCTCTGTTCTCCTCTTACTTCTCTGACTGCTCATTTGCAGCTCCTTCAGCTCATCTTTCACCTCCTACTCACTAATGCATGTGTTCCTCAATTTCTGTTTTGGGTTTTTCTTTTGTGCATATTTTGTCAATTGGCAAAGCTCATTCTTAGCCTCAGTTTTTACCTCAGTGGGAATAACTCTGACGTCATTATCTTCAGCCTTGATTTTCACATAATTTCTGGGCTGAGGGATCCAAATGCCTGCTGGACAGCTCCCCTTTATTGTGCGGCTAACACCACCAGCACTCCATGATCTCTTCTGAACCGTGCCTTTCTTCTTCCTATTGCCCCCATTGCTTTTATTGGCTTTATTATTTTATTGCATTCTGGTGTAGAAGCTTTTGAGACCCACCCTTCTCAAACTTTGTTTCTAAGGATCAGTTGCTAAGACTGACAATTGCACATCCAAAATATTTATCTCACCAGTTTCTTTTCTGATGCGGCCACAGAATCAGGCACCTTCGACATACTGCCTAGAGTCATGTTGTAGTCTCTTAGCTAGGCTTCTAACCTCCAGTCTCTCACTATACCAGTTAATTTTGTATGTGCCACCAGATACTCTAACTGAAGTACATCTCCTTTACCTATATGTAACTAACACTTTGTTGACTGCCATTACTTAGGTCTAAAGGCCAACATTTTCATCCTTGTTAATTGAAAAAGCTTTTACAGGCTTATCTCCCACTGCCACCATGCTCAAGTCAGATCGAACTGTCCCCTGTGCCTCATTTATCTTCATGCCACTATACCTTTGGCCATTCTGTTCTTTCATCTTAAAATGCTCTATAACTTCCTATTATTTCCATGTCTAACTTTAACCTCGTCTTCAAGCTGAGCTTAAATACCACTTTCAAATTTCCTCTGAAGCCCCTGGATATGTAGAAGCTTTTCTAAAATTTCAGTAACATTGCATTTTTAATCTGTCTTTTTTGTTTTAAACATTTTATTATAGTTGAATTTGTAGAAGTCTTTGGTTTCTCCATATACTACAAATTTCTAGATGTCAGCAATAATAACATTCATATTTACATATCCTTGAGCATTTTGGTGGATTACAACATTGCAAATAACTTAAAGGGCATCTGTTTCCACTTTTATGTATTTTTTTTTCAGCACCTTTAGTAAATTACCATCTATTATTTAAGTATGACACTGAGGCAGCCTGTTCTCTTTAAGCTAGTTACAATTGTGACCCAATTCTTCTTGCTTCTACCTAGAGTCCTTACTCAGCTTTCTGAGGCCACACAAAATAAATCTCTTTTTGGGTTGATTGACAGCCTGTACATATATGGTGACAGCTCACATGTCTTCTGCTTTCTCTATTAATCTAACATATTCTGTTTATCTACCTGTTCTTTACATGATCTGATTAAGCTCTTTTTAGGGCCATTATGTTTTGGAGGCATTCAAGTTTTGGAAAGTCTAGAAATGTACAGTTAGTTCAAGGATGAAAATGATTGTTTATGAATATAAATATTTGAACTTTATTCAACTAGCCATCAATATCATCTCTTTTCAGATGAAGTCAAATGGTGAGAAATAAAGGTGTATAGAGGGATCTACCTGTGGAAGAATCCACTCTTATCTCATGGCTGAACATTTTCTTTCTGTGCTCCTTAGAGTAATGAATGAATAAATGAATAAACCACTGAAAGGAAGAAAAGAAAGGAGGAATGATCACTTTAAATTTTGGTTATAATTAAAAATTAGCCACATAGTAAAATAATCCACTTTTGTAGATTAATACTATTAGAAGTAAAACAACAACCATGTCATGTGTGTATGTGTGTGTATAATAAATGAGTTCAGGGATACTAGACCAAAAAAAATAGCTATTAGCTAAACCTATAGAAATAAGTTTGGGTAAAAATAGCTTGCCTTTATTGAACACTTCTATGTGCTAGGCATCATTTTACATGCTCATTTTTCATGTTTTAACAAATTTGATCCTCAAACCCTTATAATTTTTAATCTGTCTTTTTTGTTTTAAACATTTTATTATAGTTGAATTTGTAGAAGTCTTTGGTTTCTCCATATACTACAAATTTCTAGATGTCAGCAATAATAACATTCATATTTACATATCCTTGAGCATTTTGGTGGATTACAACATTGCAAATAACTTAAAGGGCATCTGTTTCCACTTTTATGTATTTTTTTTTCAGCACCTTTAGTAAATTACCATCTATTATTTAAGTATGACACTGAGGCAGCCTGTTCTCTTTAAGCTAGTTACAATTGTGACCCAATTCTTCTTGCTTCTACCTAGAGTCCTTACTCAGCTTTCTGAGGCCACACAAAATAAATCTCTTTTTGGGTTGATTGACAGCCTGTACATATATGGTGACAGCTCACATGTCTTCTGCTTTCTCTATTAATCTAACATATTCTGTTTATCTACCTGTTCTTTACATGATCTGATTAAGCTCTTTTTAGGGCCATTATGTTTTGGAGGCATTCAAGTTTTGGAAAGTCTAGAAATGTACAGTTAGTTCAAGGATGAAAATGATTGTTTATGAATATAAATATTTGAACTTTATTCAACTAGCCATCAATATCATCTCTTTTCAGATGAAGTCAAATGGTGAGAAATAAAGGTAAATAGAGGGATCTACCTGTGGAAGAATACACTCTTATCTCATGTCTGAACATTTTCTTTCTGTGCTCCTTAGAGTAATGAATGAATAAATGAATAAACCACTGAAAGGAAGAAAAGAAAGGAGGAATGATCACTTTAAATTTTGGTTATAATTAAAAATTAGCCACATAGTAAAATAATCCACTTTTGTAGATTAATACTATTAGAAGTAAAACAACAACCATGTCATGTGTGTATGTGTGTGTATAATAAATGAGTTCAGGGATACTAGACCAAAAAAAATAGCTATTAGCTAAACCTATAGAAATAAGTTTGGGTAAAAATAGCTTGCCTTTATTGAACACTTCTATGTGCTAGGCATCATTTTACATGCTCATTTTTCATGTTTTAACAAATTTGATCCTCAAACCCTTATAATCCTCATTTTACAGATTAGGGCACAGAGGTTTAAGTATTTTGCCCAAAGTTATACATCTTATCAGTGGAGGGATCTGGATTTGAACCTATTAATCACAGGATACATTTCAATATTAGTATTTTAAAATACTCACTACTGTAGTAGATATTAAGAAATTCCAGAGGAAGGAAGTTTGAGAAATGTTAAAAAAAAAAAAGACTAGTCAACTATCATGAGTTTTGTTCTATTAAAACATAGAGTCAGCAGAATGATAAGACTTCCTTACTACTTTAAGGAAGTATTTGGAACCAAACTAAGAAGCTTAGAGAATTTAATGACCTCATACTGCTTGTGAACCTGGGAAGACTAGAGAACCAGTAGGGACTGAAGGAATGGTAGGTTTGGAACATGATTCCTCTAGCACTGGATGCAAGGTGGTAGGGGTGGAGTGTGCATGGTGTGGTGAAACTCCTGTGGAAGCCCCAAGCTCTGGCTACCAGTGGGTGCATGAACAGAGTAGGGTATGGCAAATTGTCATGGATATGTATATGTCATATCTACAGTGAAGTAGAGTTTTACATAAGGCCTCTGACATTTCAAGCCAGAGAATACAATTCTTTGACAACTATTTATTCATCCATTGTGCTCCAGACACCATTTTAGATGTTAGAGAAATGGCTAGGAATAAAACAGGTAAGTTCCTTTTAGTCTTGATTCACACAAATAATGGAATATATTCTCAAAGCAAGTTAAGCAATTTGTCCTTTGGCCAACTTTTTGTAGATCTCCCATGTCATCCTTGCTCTGTAGTCTCTCATTCCGTAGTTCTCTTTTCTGTCTTTCCTTTTTTCTTCCATCTCATTTAATAGGTTGGATCAGAGCCTTTGTAGGTAGAACTTGATGGAATTTTGACTTAGCCATACTTAAGCTGCTTAACTGAAATCAGCTATATAAACGTATGGAGCCCCAATTTCCTCATTTTTAAAAATGTAACCAAACCTATATCATGGTATTGTTGTTGGAGAGCAAATAAATAATGTAGGTAACCAACAAATGGTATTCATAATCATTTTGCTTTTTTCTCTAACTCTATTTTTGGCAGAGCCTCTTTACTCTTGAAGAATTCTCTTATGCACAAGTATTTATGAGTTGCAAAATTGCTCTTCACAGACTGAGCCAATTAGGTGATTTATAAAACAACAGCAGCAGACTATCATTGACTTTACAATAACATGGATCTTTCCAATATGGATAAAACTCTGGTTTTTGGCACTTTCAAGCACTGATATTGATGATGCAGAAATATTTAAGTGCTGAAGTTTTCACTTAGCGTCAAAATTAATAATGTCAATTGAGACTACATCCCAAGAGAATTTTAAGATGGGAATTCTTTACTTTTCTACGTGGCTATAGTAGTGCACATAAACATATTTAAAAGCTACCACAAAGAGAAAGACAATAATCATTCTATTATGACTTAGGATGTTTGTTTATATTAAGCTATAAAGTGCAGTGGGACTTTTCTTTACAGTTGACAAGAGAATATAATTTGTGCATTGCAATTAAAATATCTCTTCCTTGACTTCAAAAAATTATCTGAACAAGGAGATGTGGGAATATTATTAGTTATTATTACTATCTACTGAGTAGTATTTTATAGGAGATGGGGAAGACAGGAAAAGCTCCATTGTTAATTGAATACTTTTATGGACAAATTAAGAGCATAGCCATATATTTTTAGACAATCTATAGTATGTAAGTTGTAGTTTACCAAAGCAGAATCTAAGGCCAATAATTCAAACAGAGAAGTTGTACAAATCAGGTATTCCTGTATCATAGGACTTCTTACACAAAAGTGGAACTAGAGATTCAAGTTGAAAACATACTAGGATTATGACCAATAATCCTATTAATGATTGTTAATTAGTCCTGAATTAAACAAACATGATATTGCTAGATAGTCTATTGCGGTGAGAAAAATTTTTACATGAATGTTTTGTCTCCTGAAAAGGACTATCTTTTGTAATCAAACCATTATTGATTTCAAAAAGGTGGTTCTGATGTGCTCTTTATGTTATTAAAAGGCACCAAGATGATATAAGGTGGTTGAAGTGCCACCATTCTTTATTTCATTAGGGAATCAAACTTTGCTTTAAAAAGAAATATATGGTTTTTGTTTGTTTGTTTGTTTGTTTGTTTTTTGCCTCATCATCTCCTTTCTACATTCCTTGGAAATCTCTGAAATTCCTAGAAACCAGAAAATAAAAACACATACAACCATACAATTTCTCAATTTTTCAGTATAATATTTGTTTCAAATATGCCAGTGATTACTAATAAAAGCTTTCTCTACCTTCATTTGACATCGACTTTTACTTTTTTTCTTTCTTTCTTTTTTTTTTTTTTACAGTCTCTTGTAAGGGGAATTTCCTAATAGGGTTGCAAACAGGTATGTGTAGAGAAGTGTGTGCCAAGATTAGCAAACATTCAGATGCTGAGTTTGCTGCCTCTATAAAACCAATACACTGTGTAGTCCCACAGTTGTGCCAATAATGGTATAAGCAAAGTTGCCAGGCATTCTTATCTTTGGTAACTAACTATTCCTGTTTTTAGAGTGTCATGGTATTGCCATTGCCCCAGAAATCAACCTTTGGCCTGTTTGAAACAGTGTCCTAATCAACATAAAGAGCCTTGTGTAGATGATACTTGTGTTTTCTGGACTTCACCTTGCTCATGTGATGCGGATTTGTCCCGTGAACTCTAAAGTGCCAGAGAGTCTAAAAAGATGAGCTTGTTGGAGCCTGCTTATTGCTTCATCCTGGACCCTGGCCTGATTCTTACTCCATGATTTGAATGTTGGCTCTTGGCATTGACTCTGACTGGGGTCTAGTGACTATTCCCTGAAATGCCCTTTGGTTTTACTGGTAGGGGAAACTGCAAATAATAGTCATGGAAACCTACCAGTTGCCAAAAGCCAGACTAACAGAAAGAGAGAGAGAGAGAGAGAGAGAGAGAGAGAGAGAGAGGAGGAGGAGGAAGAGGAGGAGGAGGAGGAGGAGGAGGAGGAGGAGGACGAAGAGGAGGAAGGAAGGAAAGGAAGGAAAGGAAGGAAAGGAAGGAAGGAATAAAGGACAAGCAACAGCATGATGCCTAAAGAAGTGACTTGTAGCTTTACTACCCTGGGCATGTAACCCTTAGTTATAAATACACAGAGTAGAGATTTCATTGAACAGCATCTTACTTGTCATGTAACAGAAGAATTGGAGGCACTTAATGCATTCACTAAAGGTAGGCAGGACCCTGAAGTACCTAAATAACTTCAATTTACAGGAATCCTCTCTTGCTTCTGACCAGAGCACTTTATTGTTTACATTGAACAAAAGTAAAAAAATTAGACAATAACAAAAATTATTTGTCCTGCAATTCAGATATTCTAGGTAGATCACTGAGAATGTCTAAATTTGCATTTATCCTCTATAATTAAGCTCGTAGTTTTTCCTGAATTTATTTTAAATTTAGATAGTTATTTTAGTTTGTTGTTTTTTTTTTGTTTTTGTTTTATTTTTTTAGTGGAAAAAATAGATGTTTTTTACAAATACAAAAAAAAATTCTGAGTTTATTTTTAAGTTACATTATTTGGATTTATTCTGTAAAAATAACCCCATTATCTTCTTAAGACTGATTCTGTTCCTTAGTTACTCAATTGTCTCAAGTCAACTGTTTGTAGGCAAAAAATAAAGAATGTTTAATAGAACGAGGAAGGGGAACTTTGAGTCTGGAGAAAAGTATAGTCCATGGAAATTAAAGGTATTTCAGCATTTCCAGAATAAGCCCATTGTATGAGGACAGCTAAAATACTTGTAATTTATTTCCACAGTTCTCCTAATATTAATTAGTTAAAAGGAATTTAGAACTCATTTCTACTATTATACTTGATAGCATATTTTCTAGCATCATTACCCAATTAAAAGTCATATTCTGCCTGAGAATTTAATTAAAATGAGTGAGATTTTATAGATTTTAATTGTTATATATTGTTACATAAATATATTCTTTGGGGAAGTGGCTGGTTAACTTCATTAAGTAATCTAAGATTTTTTCTAATGCATAAGCTGAGCTAATATGAGGATGAAATCGCTTCTATTTTTTTAGCATTATGGTTAGTCTTAGTGCTCCACAAAGTGTGGAATCAAAAAATTTGCATACATTATCGCACTATTCTTTAAGTCTTTAGTAATGTGAATATATTACTTAAATTATTGCATATTCAAAAGATTTATAAAGGCAAAATAGTTTCTTCTTATTAAATGTATGAACCTTTCTCATCCATCATTATTAATATCTCATAAAATCCAAGTGGCTTTGGGCAGGCACTAGCTTCCAATCTATAGTTAGGCAATGCCTAAGTTCAAAAGTTTTCAAACTTATTTGATACATATGCCATTTTTGAACAGAATTTTATAGCATTGGAATTGTATGAAACACCATTTAGGAAACATAGCCTTGAGGAAAGACCTTTGTGTTTAAGACAAAATGGAATTTTGAAGTATTATTTATAAAGCCCTGACTGTGCCTGAAGAGTAGCTAAATTTGGATCTTATTTTCACAGTTCTAAAAATGTGATATATTCTCAGGTGTTTTACAATGCATATCAAAATAGGGAGCCACTCTCCCTGTTTTCAGAAAAAAGCGACAAAGATTAAGATTATTGGGGATACTAAAATTTTAATATTGATATAATAATAATAGAAAGCAAAATGAGAAATGGAAGTATTGAAGTTGGGAATTAATCATTGAGATCTGGTATCTGGTCTTATAGACTTAAAACTAAAGCTAACTTCATTATTAGGGACTAAATGAATACATTCCATGTGAGGTCACTATGGTTATATTAATTATCAATACCGCTTATATGCTTATCTGCTAAATAGACTTCACAGATTTTCTTAAAAATACAACATCTCTAAGTCATTTTTCTCATCACATTCTAAAGCTGTATTTTATGTATTTCATGCTCCAACATTTATTAAACCACATGGCTAACCAACATATATTGCTGTATTATTGATTTTAGAATATGGATGCTTAGTATTTTTTTTCCTAATTGTGTTTCCATATAATCTCACTTCATTTTTTTCAGCATAACTGAGACTAATGAAAATAAAAATTGTACTCAATAATGGGGCTAATAGTTGAGTAAAAGTCACCTGCATTCAAGAAGCACAAGAGCAAGTTTCCTAAATTTTGACTAACATTTGACAGTTTACTAAAACAGTACACTGAACTTTTCTTTTCACACTTCTTATACCCTCCAAGGTTATGAAAACATAGATTGTGCAAAGCTAATTCTTTTAAAGTAGAATGTTCTACTCCAATTCTAAAATGCCTGTATTCACTGCCCAAAATATATGTTACTATTTGATAGTTTATGATACTAACTTATAGTTTAAATTATTTCAGTTGTTTAATGTCACTAAGTTTTTATAATATGCCAGAATAAAAGGTCAAAAATCCTCTAATGCTTCTTTTAGAATTTGGTTCAAACTAAGACAGTATAAATTAGACCACTTGGAAATGTGGTGTGAATGCTGCTTTGTTTCAAAATTTAAGGTACATAAACATCAGTTTTTAAAATTTAAGTTTTATTAAAATATAGAAACTTTATATATATATATATACACACACACACATATATATATATATATATATAAAGTTAATTTCTTAATTTCTAGAAATTAAGAAAATGATTTGTTTTTTTATCCTGTCCATGCACTTTTTGAGCAAGGAAAAGGATGGTATACAGAGTAACGACTATTCATGTTAACTCAGGGATGGAAATTTGTCTTTGTTTTGAGGAAACTATGCATTTCAGTTATACTTTCAGTATTTCCTCATATGTTTATAATTTTATCTACTTTTCCTATCCCACCTCTGGTCACACATATCTTTGTATTCACTGATTCTTCTAATTGGTGTAAATATTAAATTAATGCCTAGTCAACACTCAGTGAAAAGGTGGCATAAAGTACTATGTGCCTCTCAAGTATTCTATTCTGTGTTCAAAATAAGGTAAAGATAAATTGTAGGTGAACTAGAAAACTATCTTTTAATAAAAGATAAGCTAACATTAGAAATATCTATTTAATTACATGTTCAAACATTATTATCAACCTACTTACATGTTGCCAGGCTGCTGTCTAAGCCAGTGTAATCTTCCTTCTAGGCTGAAAAATAGGTCGTTCCCCTCTTACCCTTGGTGATTTAAAATAGAACATGGATATTGATAAAAATAATTCAGACTATAATTATCGTTTTTTTGTCATCAAATAGAATGAAGTACCTGGTAAGTCTTTAGTCCATTTTTCTGTGATTATTTATCTTTCTATTGCTTATATAGGTTCTTTATATATTCTGTATATTGTATGTGTACCAAGTATTTTCCTTCAGATTAAGGCTTTTTCATTTTCTACATAATATCTTTTTTTTATATATATAGTATCTTTTGATAAATGGTTCTAAATTTTAATAGCTGAATTTATCAGCTATTTCCATTTATTGTTTGTTTACTTTGCTATTCCTTGCTTATTGCTTTCTTCCCAACCCCCAGGTTGTAAAGATACTATCCTAAATGTCTCTCGGCACTATCCAACACACTTTTCCACACTGATAGAAATGTTTTATATTTGATATTGTCCAATACGTAGCCACTAGCCAGATGTCGCTATTGAGCATTTGGAATTTGAAGAGTGTGGCTGATGAGCTAAATGTTTAAACTGAATTTTAATTCAGTTTAAATTTAAATAGCCTCATGTGGTTATTGACTATTGGATTAAATAGCTCAGCTACAGCTTTGTTTTAGCTTTGTTTTATCATGAATGGTGATTCATTTGGTATTCATTTTTCTGCATGGTGTGAAGAGAAAATCTAGTGTCATATTTTGCCATATGGATGACCAGTTGGCCTAGAACAGCACCTTTTCCCTAATGATTGATAATGCCAGTTTTCAAATAAAAAAATGGATTGCGTGTGTGTGTGTGTGTGTGTATTTCTTGGCTTTCTATTATGTTCCTTGGTTAATTCATCTATCCTGACACTAGCACCTCTCACTGTCAGTCACCAGAGTTTTAGAAACTTGCTTAAATGTACAGATCTGATAGTAGCAAGCATAAGGGATTAGTGTTGTTCCTAATCTCTTAAAGTGATAACATTAAGTATGATGTTATAGATTTCTGTTTGCTGTTGTTTTTACAGATTTTATTCATTAGATTAAGGACTTTTATTTCTATTTTTAGGTTGGTAGGGTTTTGAGATGATTTTGTTTTTTCCCCCCTGTATTCTATTAATATGGTGAATTATAGTAATTGTTCTTAAAATTTTATTTATTTATTATTTATGTTTTGGTCCTCAAGTTCATGACATGCTCTCATCATTCACAACTACCCTTAATTATATGTTAATATAATGAAAACAATGAACCCATCAACCATTTCAAAACTTAGAATATTAAAAAAAAATCTAAACCTACCTATGTGCATCTCCCTGACCTCATTCTTTGCTCCTTGCTTCCCCACCCCCCAAATCCCAGAGCTAATCACTATTAGAATTTTTATATTTATTATTCATTTACTTTTTTGGGGGGGTATTGTTTGGATTTAATAATAAGTTGTACTGGGCACAAATATATTTTTAATGTTCTTGTACAATTTCATTGTCTCTTACTCTGTAATCATATTTTAATCCTGCACAGTTTAAAGCATATGTAATTTATATTTTCTGGTTGATAATTTAGCTATCTAATGTCTTTATCAACCTGATTATATTATATGTAGTTTCTCCTGGTTCTTGCTTCATATTGCCTTACAAATTACTTTATCATGTGGGAATTGTTTGAAACTCAGGTTAAACTGGTTTACTACTTGAGAGAATTTGCATTTCCTTCTGCCAAGGTCTTGGACATTATCCAACACTGTAAACTGGTTTTAGATGTTTAAACCATGTTGATAGTATGAAATTAGACTGCAAAACCATGTGAGGAATGGCTTGGTCATGAGTCCTCAGGTGATATTTTTTGTTCCCTTTCACTATTGCTAAGTTTAGAGGCAGACTGGTTTCTTTGCAATTGCCAGCTGTGTATAGTGTGTTTTATGTGTATGTTTGTGTGTGTGTGCATGCATATGTATGTATGTGTGTGTACTGTTGTAAACTTATTTCTGATACAATAATAATAATACAGTTTTATTGAGTCACAGGAGAGCATATTACCTTTTAGACTTTCCATCTCTGGCCTTGGGTCTTATCTATTGCAAGCACCCTTTGGGCTGTGAAACCTCAAGTACAAGTCTACTGAGGTCATTAAATGTTCCAAGAGGAAACCTGAATAAAATACTCATCTTAACCATCAGATTTCCTCTTTCAATTAGTTTAATTCTCTGGATATTCCTTTCTATCTACTTTTCATATTTTGTATACAATTCTTAGTTGCTTCCAAAGGAGGGATTTTTATACAACAAAGTACAAGGACTTGCACACATTAACTCAAATAATAAGCTCAGTAATTGAAAATACAGAGAAATTTCTTGGAGCTTCATTTCCGGAAGTATAATCAGATCTTGCTGGAATGGTATTCTAGGGTTAGTTTTCCCCAGGGCCTACCAATTTTCCATTCTGTTACAATGCTAAATGAACTACTTCTAGTGTCCAAAACAGTTCAACTGACTCAATCTCTCCATGAATACTTCACATTCTTGAGATAGAAAATGAAATTGTCTTAGCCTCAACTATAGATGATAGCAAGGTGATATGCTATGTAAGGGCAGTATACCATAATGGTTAGAATTCAGGTTCTGCTGCTGGGCTGTCTGGAATTGAATCTGAGCTCCAAATCTTGCTAGCATTATAATCTTAAGAAACTTGCTTAAAGATTCTGTGACTCAGTTTCTTCATCTATAAATGAGATGATAATAACAGTACTACCTCATAGTTGTGATGAGGAACAAATAAGTTACTATAGGCGAGAAGCTAAGATAGTAACAGTGACACAAATTTTTCTTGTTAAACATAGATGCTTATTTCTTTGCCCCACAGATATAGTAGGAAAAAGGGGTGTATGAAAACAAAAAGGTGGCAGAAATTCTGGAGAATTTTAGCATGCATCACAGTCACCAGGAGGGCTTGTTATTATGCTTCTGAGATAATGGAGTTGACACACATGCCCAATTCCTCCCACCCTCTCACTGGTTAGTATATATGTATACTTTGAAAGGTGGAGAGAAGGCAGATTGCTAGGATCTTGAGACCTAAAGAAGGACGGACACAGTAGTGAGTTCTTTGAGTTTTCTATTTGCCTATGTAACCCAGACTTATAGTGAAAAAAACCAGCAACCAGGAAATGTTAATGTATCATACCAAAAAA
>NW_006433954.1:0-840 GCF_000325575.1 Pteropus alecto
GAATTCACTGGTGAAGCTATCTAGTCCTGGACTTTCATTTTTTGGTGGTTTTTTGATGATTGTTTCCATTTCCATACTGTTGATTGATCTATTTAGATTTTCCAGATCTCAATTCAGTCTAGGAAGGTTGTATTTTTCTAAGTACTGGTCCATTTCTTCTAGGTTATTAAATTTGGTGTTATATAATTTTTTATAATATTCTTGTATGATCTTTTGTATTTCTACTATGTCTATCATAATTTCCCTTCCTTCATCCCTGATTATGTTTATTTCTGTTTTTTCTCTTTTTTCTTTAGTGAGTCTAGTCAGAGGTTATTAGCCTTCTCCAAGAACCAGTTTTTTGTTGCATTTATTTTTTCTATTTTTTTTTTTTCATTTTCAATTTCTTTTTTCTGCTCTCATTTTGATGATTTTTTTTACTTCTGCTGACTTTAGGCCTCATTTGTTCTTCCTTTTCTAGTATTTTTAAGATGAAGCGTTAAGTTGTTTATTTGGGCTAATACTTGTTTTTGGAGATAGTCCTGTAATGATATGAACTTTTCTCTTATGACAGCTTTTGCTGTGTCCTAAAAGTTTTAATATGTTATACTATCATTATTATTCATTTCTATATATCTCTTGATCTCTGTTTTTATTTCTTCCCTGACCCAGTTATTCTTCAGTAGCATATTGTTTGATCTCCATGTATTTGTGGTTCTTCCTGCTTTCTTTTTGCAGTTGATCTCTAGTTTCAAAGCATTATGATCAGAGAATATGGTCGGTATGATTTCAAACCTCTTATATTTGTAGAGGTTATCTCTGTGTACCAGTATGTGGCCAATCCTTGAGAATGTTCCATGT
>NW_006433955.1:0-467 GCF_000325575.1 Pteropus alecto
CAAGAAGTGCGCCCACCAGACCCCTCCTCCTGCCCGCCTCCACCGTGACCCGCGCACCCTGTGCTCCCCCTCAGTCCTGGGCCTGCCGCACCCAGGCCGGCTCCCTTGGCGCCCCTGAGCACCCGCCAAGCGACACGGGTCCCACAGGGGTCAGCTGGTGCACTTGTCCCCAGCCCCGGGCAGATGGGCACCGGCTTCTCTCGGTCCTGGCCACACGGTGCCGCTCGGTGCCAATGCCCGGGGAGTGAGCACAGCGTGTGGGGGACCGCATGTGGCTGGGCATTAACCGGCCTGACAGGTGCGCTGACGCGTGCGGCTGACCTGTGGCTCTTGTGCCCTAGGGGGGGACCGAGCCCAGCAGCCTCAATGTGGAGGTAGCCCGGGAGGACGGGGACAGCGAGCAGCGTCTCGGTGGCCTGCTGGCCCACGGGGCGGCCCCTGGGGGGGACAACAGGAGAGGCTCCGAC
>NW_006433956.1:0-876 GCF_000325575.1 Pteropus alecto
TGGGGTAAAAACGGTCAAATATATGGTGACAGAATTCCCCCACCCTCTTTTTCTTTTGCAAGTAGACATTATATTTTGAAAGGATTTTGCAATAAACATAGTGAGTGTGCTCCAGGCAGCTGTCCTATTCTTCTCTTTCATCCTTGTCCAGGGCAGCCATATCCTCCCGGGCCTCAGAGAACTCCCCCTCCTCCATGCCCTCACCCACATACCAGTGCACAAATGCCCTGTTGGCATATATCAGGTCGAACTTGTGGGCCAGTTGGGCCCAGGACTCGGCGATGGCGGTCGTGTTGCTCAGCATGCACATGGCACGCTGCACCTTGGCCAGTTCACCTCTGGGCACCACAGTGGGTGGCTGGTAGTTAATACCAACCTTGAAACCTGTGGGGCACCAGTTCACAAACTGAATCCTGCACTTGTTCTTGATGGGGTGGGACACAGTCAATATATACATGACACACTATTGAATTTTACACTTGAGATTTATTTGATTTTATTAATCGATGTCAGCCCAGTAATTTTTAATTAAAAAAAGAAGGGGGAAAAAGTCAACAGTATTTAATCAATGAAGAAGTCTTCAATATTTGACGAACCAGAATAATAATACACAATTATAAAATTTTCCAAATATTTACAAATACAATATTTTGGTATTTGAGAAATCAAAGAGAAAAAAAAATTAAATGTGGTTGACTTTCAGAGATTATATTAGTGGTAAATTTATAAATTGGGCATATGTCTCTTTTTCAGTACTGAAAAAAGCATAAAAATATTTGCATGTACTTGATGAAAAATAATTTTGAATTTTGTAAATTTAAAAATAAAATAACTATGCAAAGCAAGAAAAATTTTAAATGCTTCACTAAAATTGTG
>NW_006433957.1:0-624 GCF_000325575.1 Pteropus alecto
GATGGCATCTCATTATGGTTTTGATTTGCATTTCCATAGTAGCTAGCGATGTCGAGCATCTTTTCAAATATGTATTGACTATTTGTTTGTCCTCTAGGGAGAAGTGTCTGTTCAGGTCCTCTGCCCATTTTTTGATTAGATCTTTTATTTTTTTTGTTGTTATTGAGTTGTATGAATTATTTGTGTATTTTGGATATTAGGCCCTTATCGGAGGTGTTGCTTGCAAATATATTTTCCCATTTAGATTATTGTCTCTTTATCTTGTTGATGGTTTCTTTTGCTGAGCAGAAGCTTTTTAGTTTGATATAGTCCCATTCATTTATTTTTGCTTTTACTTCCCTTGCCTTTGAGGTCAAATTCATAAAATCCTCTTTAAGTCCAAGGTTCTTGAGTTTAGTTCTTATGTTTTCTTTTAATGCATTTTATTAATTTTGGGCTTATATTCAGGTGCTTAATCCATTTTGAGTTAATTTTGGTGTGCGGTGATAGACAACAGTCTAAGTTCATTCTTTTGCAGGTGGCCTTCCAATTTTCCCAGCACCATTTATTGAAGAGGATTTCCTTTCTCCACTGTCTGTTTTTGGCTTTCTGTCAAAAATTGTTTGCCCATATAAATATGGGTTT
>NW_006433958.1:0-2694 GCF_000325575.1 Pteropus alecto
AAGTCACTAAATTTGGAGACCCCTAAGCAATCTCCAAAGAGGCAATACAGTGGGCAGTTGCAAAGAGTTATTAATTATGTGAATAATTCAGAATACCAGAAATCTCATTCAACTCTGAAATATTTGAATGCTTGGGCCAGAACTTTACTCTGTGTGGCCTGCACATAAGACCATAATTCTCATTGTCTCAGCTCTCCCGACTCTTTGGCCAGCAATTCTCCAATATATTCTGAGTCTTGCACTTGTTTCTCTCAGCTATAGGTCTGAGTTTTGCTTCCTCTGGTATTCCGTGGTCAGCAGTTGCAAGTCATTTTTGGGTACTAGGGAGGCAGAGTTGTCACTCAATTCCTTTCTAAGTTCTCCTCTTTCTCCCTTAAGAAACACTTAACCTTCCCATAAGGTATTAATAAATGTTCCTCTCTAGAGCTCTGTCACAAAACCTGACACATATTCCTCTCTGATAGTTCATTGTCTCTTCCTAAGACTGATGTGAATGCACAAAGACATACCTCTAATAAGCATGGATTGTACGAATGTTCTATGGTACAAATTTCCCTGAATAAAGTATCTGTGGATGATAAATACTTAACAGTGACATTACTTTTCCTCTTGAATCAGTCTTTTTGGTTGTTCACCCACTGACATCATGTATGTCAAATTGTCATGTGTGTCAAGTTGTTAGTCCTAGACTTCTTTTTACTTGTGAACTCTTGCCAGCTTTTGACTTTTTATGACACTATGGAGTCCAAACCTGGCAGATTTCCCAAATATCACTCAATTAGCTCATTTTATCTTTCTTTCACTAATATAACCTACACAAGCTCTTCACCTTAGGCACTCAACATATAGAAACAAATGATTAACAACATTGGCCATTTGATAACAAAACAGCTAATGTAGTTTTCTTTCTCGTTTAGAAAAGAAAATATATTGCCTAGAGATACAGAAATAGTGACAATGAGTTGAAGTCAAGCAGATGTTGAAGACTGTTATAAAGTTGTGTTGGAGGATGGGGGTACTGTAAAGAGAGAAGAAAATGGCCTTCTGCCCTGCTTCTCTGTAGGTATAACCTCCCACTAGACATGCTCTATGTAACTTTATTCTACGAGGTTCTACTGGTAGAAACGAACATTCAGGAATTGTCCAGATCATCCTTCCTCTTTATAAAATTACCTCCTAAGTGCTTTTCTCTGAGTTTACCCCAAACCAACTAGCCAGAATATTTCTACTGTGACTTATTTTTCTCCAGTAATTTTGCTCTTTTTCCATTTTCTATTGGTTACTTTGTAAATAATTTATTTAGTAGATAATATTGATATTTCTGAGAAGTATTTGATCTTTTCCAATATTTATAGGGTTTAAGATAGTAGCAGCAAGTGCAAGGTTTTTATTAATGAATCAGAGAATTTATAATACCAAAACCAGTTGTTTCATTAAAACTTCAGGGTTCTTATTCGCTTGAGTTTGATTTGATTCCATATCATTTTTAGCCTCTGGGCTGTAGAAAAATTATAGGTCTGCTCCGATAGGAACTCAGTTGGGGGCGGAGTGTGATATAGTAACACGAATGACAGAGGTTTGGTGATAATTTCCTCAGGTAAAGGACAGAGCAAAAAATTGGCAGGCATCTATAATTAATTCCAAAGCTTTTGTAGTAACTAGAATTGAATTTTAAATCTCTTGCTCAGAAGAGTCAACAACAGTATGACATTTATCAATAATTCATCATTTCTAAAACTCCTTGCTGCATAACCAAGAGAGCCCCAGTTTGGAAATGAAGAAATATGGGTTCTCATCCTACCTCTGGCACTCACTTAAGGCAACTAAGTTTTCTCTGCTTCAGCTTCCTGATATTGAAAGAAGAGTTGCTTATTATTTTATAGACTAATGGTTATATTTTTAGTTAATTGTAGAAAATTTAGTTATTTTAATATGTTTATAAATAATTTATAATTTATTTTGAATCCATTATTCACTGTAAAAATGAAAAGAAAAAGATTATTGGGTATTATTCTACATGTGTATTTTTTTCTTATTTCACATATGGATCTAACTAACATCTTCACCTAGCCAAGTTGTGAAAATTTACAGATAACAAATATTTATATTAAAATTATGATGTGATCAATGAGAATGTTTTATTTTTAAGGCACAATTCTACTATGTAACTTGTAGAAGACATATTCTGTGACTGTTAAAAGGCAGCTTTGTTCATTGGTAGCAGTTAATAAATTAATACCGCCTGCCAAGTGCTATTGTAAATGAAGGAACAAGATGAAAATGGAACAGAAAACATAGCTTTTCTTTCAAAATAATATAACCCAAACATTTTTGGCAGAATTTTTTAATTCTTTGTACAATTAAGTTAGTTTTTCATACCTGGATGATGTTTATTTTTGCTTCATTGAAATAAGATCTCTGACTGGCTAATCCATTCTGCCCAAGACTGGAACTTCATGTTACTCAATACAATGGCCTAGAGAATTTTTCTGAAGTACAGTAGCTACTTCAGCAAGTAGCTACTCTAGAACAATATGATCTGTCAATACAATGGCCTAGAGAATTTTTTTGCATCCTAGTCATTATATGTATATATACAAACACGTATATTATAATAATTTAGTGATACCTATGATGTGTTTGAAGACAACTTCATTATTATATATACAAACACGTATATTATAATAATTTAGT
>NW_006433959.1:0-577 GCF_000325575.1 Pteropus alecto
ATGTTGGAGGGACTTCTTTAAGAAGAAAAACTACACACACACACACACACACAATGAATAAAGAATGGCAATAACTACATATCTACCAACTAGTACTTCAAATGAAAAAGAATTAAATGCTCCAATCAAGAGAGTGGCTGAATGGATGAGAAATCAAGACCCTTACATATGCTGTCTACAAGAGATTCATTTCAGATTAAAAACATACACATAGACTACAAGTAATGGAATGGAAAAGATATTTCATGATGGACCTAGAGGGCAGTGTGCTGAGTGGAGTAAATCAGGTAGAGGAAGACAAATGCCATATGATTTCATGTACATGTGGAATCTAAAGAACAAAATAAATAAACAAAAAAGCAGAAACAAACTCATAGATACAGAGAACATTTTTTAGGTTACCAGATGGGAGGGGTATGGGGGGAGTCGGTGAAAAGGGGGGAAAGGATTAAGAAGTACAAATTGATAGTTACAAAATTGTCATGGAGATAGAAAATACAGCATAAGGAATATAGCAAATAATACTGTAATAACTATGTACAGTATCAGAGGGGCACTAGATTTATTGGGGTGATCA
>NW_006433960.1:0-593 GCF_000325575.1 Pteropus alecto
CTAATTTAAATAAATAAATTTATTTTTAAAAAAAGGAAGCAATGCTCAGAGTCCAGTTCATTATCGTAGAGCAGGCGCTAACAGGTGAATTTGGAGCTGAGAGGCAATAAATTGATAAGTGGAACAACAATTCTGAGATAGTCTTGGGTGGACCAGAGCCCCAGAGCGAAAAAAAAAAAAAAAGCACATTAGAGGAGTCCTGTATTGGGTAAAATTGACCCATCCCTAGAACCCACTGTACTCAGTCCTTGGCTGGGGGCAGTCCAAAAGGACTGTGGCCTCAGCAAAAAGCTGCGGCAGAACCATAGAAGGTTTTCTTGGAGATAGATCTGAGAAGCCCACCTCCATGGACACCCTAGATGTTATTGGAGAGATTTAGCAGGGCAGGTGGGACAATATTCATTCAACCAACAAATACTTGTAGTGTATCCATTATGTACCAGGCTCTCTGAGGATAGAGTGAATAAGACCTTATTCCAGTCCTCATGAATCTGAAAGTCTAGAATGGAGAGACAGACATTAATCAGACGGTAACCCTAATAAATTATAGCACAAATGAAGGTCAAGAAGGGGAGGTACATGGTACTTGGACT
>NW_006433961.1:0-882 GCF_000325575.1 Pteropus alecto
AAAAATGCAATTTTCATTATGATAGAAATCTAGCAGTGGCAGGAGGAAATTTACTCAGTAGATCCAGGAGACTACCAGGGCAACTTATGGGCAACTGACAGGTAGTGTCAGATCTGGAGGAGCACTGGTCCCTCTGCTAAACTGCAGAGGTAGGGATGGGGGATAACCAACTGCTGTTTACAGCATTGTCTCTTCCACTTACCTATAGATGCAGCATAGGCAACAACCATCTGCAGATTGCTTTGTAGTTCCCACTGGCTAGCCCTGAACAATCAAAACCAGCAGCTGAACTTGGCCTCCTGGGGAGCCCTTCCCAAGGGGACACAAAACCAAAGCATTTGGAGGCTGGCACCGGACCACAACGAAGCAACTCCTGACTGGTTCCATTAGTGGTACTCACAAAGGGTGGTTGCAACGAGTACACAATTTGGTGGGCCAATCCCACTCAGTGGGATCAGATCCCACATAGCAACTCTTATCCTGTGGGTGCAGCCAATTCCCACAATTAGTCTGCCTGAACATCAATTCCATTCACTGATGTACTGACAACAATAAAGGCTTGGTGACAACAGAAGATCACATACAACCGACACAAAAATCATGTTCAGAGCCCCTGGCATAGGGGATCAGGGAGAGTGTGCCACTGGGCCACAAAGGACTCCTTCAACATTAGGCCATCTGGCCAAGGCTGAGAGATGAAACATTCCTGACACATAGAAACAAACACAGAGAGTCTAATAAAATGAGGGGAAAAAATGAAGAATAAGAAACATGCCACAAATGAAAGTACAAGAGAGAACTCCAGAAAATAAGCTACATGAAATGGAGTCAAGCAAACTAACACAGTCAGAGTTCAAAATAATGGTTATAAGAATGCTCAAT
>NW_006433962.1:0-501 GCF_000325575.1 Pteropus alecto
GATGCATGGCATTTTATGACATGACTTATCTCTGGAGACATTAGAATGTTCTCCATCTTCACTGTGGTAGTGGTGATGAGGGTGTGTACAATTGCCAAAGCTCAACCAGCTGTGCATCTTACTGTATGTAATGTGTGTCCCAGCAAAGTTGGGTTTAAACATGTTATCCTCTTAGAAATGTGTGCTTTGTAAATAAACAATAAGAACAGCTTGTTGCTAAAAGATACACCCTGCCACATCTGGAGGTAAAAGGGTCCTGATATTTCCACTTACTCTCAAATGGTCTGGCAGTAACAGTAATAGGTGTCTATTTATGTGTTGAGAGAGAGAGAGAGAGAGAGAGAGAGAGAGAGAGAGAGAGAGAGAGATCAAACAGCTATGGTAAAATGTCAAAAAATGACAGAGAGTAAAGGTTAGAAATAATATTACATTTTTAAAAATATTTCCCCCTTAGCTTTTTTTCTCTTCTTTTTTCTCTCTTCCTTTCTCCCACAGCCCCCG
>NW_006433963.1:0-7894 GCF_000325575.1 Pteropus alecto
GAAGAAGAAGAAGAAGAAGAAGAAAAAAGAAGAAGCAGCAGCAGCAGCAAGAAGAAGAAGAAGATGATGACAGTTGTCTAATATGTCCCCTTTACTTGAGCCAGCAGTTAGGAACCAACAGTTACGCTGTAGGATATCTTGTAAAGTGAAAGTGGCTTTAGAGTCCAAGAGGAAGCCAAAACTGATTTCAATTTCAGGTTTCCTCAGGAAAAAACTCGCCTTTTCCTTTAGGTATCTACCTTTTTTCCCTTCTCTAAATGAGTATTCGCAGTTTTAACCCTAGTTTATCTTTATTACTTTATTTTCTTAGTTAAAAGATGTTCTTAGGAGCTTTAAAAATAACATCTTCCTACATAAGCTTCTACTTAATAGGTTTCGTGGTAGGTCACCTTCAGCATTGCTAATTCTGAGACCCGAGCACATTTCTAACAAATCAAACCAGGTGTTTTTAGTTCATTTTAAGAGATAATTAAGATTTGGATGTCCTCGCATAAATTACAAATTAATTGACTGAATGTTCCGTGTTCTGTACATTATTTCTTCCATTTTGACCATAGTGTAGGCTAGCTTGCACTGAAGGATTTGGCGCAATGAGAAAATATGGGAACATTTATACTGGCTGTTATGGACTATTTATTCTACCTAGAATTTTCATACCATGTATTTTGCTCTCAATTTTTGTTGAGAATTTTGCCCCACAACTATTGTACAATCAATATAAGATGGACAGCTAATGAGACTTTTATTTTATTTATTTATTTTTTTTTCAATTATAGTTGGCATACTATATTATATTAGTTTCAGGTCTATAACATAGTGACTAGATATTTACATAACTTATAAAGTGATCACTCAATAAGTCTAGTACCCATCTGACACCATACATAGTTATTATAATGTTACTGACTATATTCCTTATGCTGTACTTTACATCCCCAAGACTGTTTTGTAACTGCTAATTTGGACTTCTTAATCTCTTCCTCTCTTTTATCCACCCCCAACTCCCATTCCATCTGGCAACCCTCAAAATGTTCTCTGTATCTATGAGTTTCTTTCTGTTTTGTTTATTTTGTTCCTTAGATTCCACATGTAAATAAAATCATGGCATTTCTCTTTCTCTGTCTGACTTCTTCCACTCAGCACAATACCCTCTACGTCCATCCATGTTGTTGCAAATGACAAGATTTTATTTATTTATGTATTTATTTATGTATTTAATCATTCATTCATTCATTTATTGTGGCTGAGTAATATTGCGCTGTATATATGTACCACCTCTTCTTTATCCATTTATCCATTGATGGACACACAGATTACCTCCATATCTCGGCTATTATATATAATGTTGCAATCAACATATATTCACATGTCTCTTCAAAGTAGTATTTTTGCTTTTTCAGATAAATGCTCACTCAGAGTGTGATTATTGGGCCCTTTTTTGTCTCTTGTTATAGCCTTTGTTTTAATCTGTATTGTCTGGTATAGGTATTGCCACCCAGATTTTTTTGTTTGTTTCCATTTTCATGAAATATATTTTTTTTCATTCTTTTACTTTCAGTCTGTATGTGTCTTTTGATCTGAAGTGAATCTCCTGTAGGCAGCATATGTAAAGGTTTTGTTTTATTATCCATTCAGCCACCTTATCTTTTGACTGGAGCATTTAATCTTTTTTCATTTGAGTTAATTGTGGATATGTAATTATTGCAATTTTATTATTCATATTATATGCACATATGTATATATTTCTTCTTAAAGGACTTACTCCAACATTTCCTGTAATGCTGGCTTGATGGTGATGAACTCCTATGGCTTTCCTTCTCTGGAAGCTCTTCATCTCTCTTTCTATTCTAAATAATAGCTTTTCTGGGTAGAGCAATCTTGGTTGTAGGTACTTACTTGTCATCGCTTTGGATATTTTGTGCCAATCCCTTCTGACCTACAAATTTCTGTGGAGAAATCATCTGACAGTCTTATGGGAGCTCACTTATAGTGAACTAACTGCAACTAATTGCTTTACTCTTGCTGCTTTTAAGATTCTCTTTTTGTCTTTAACCTTTGGCATTTTAATGATGTATCTTGGTATGGGCCTCCTTGGATTCATCTTGTTTGGGACTCTATGAGCTTCCCAGGGTTATAAGTCTATTTCCTTTACCAGGTTCAGGAAATTTTCTGTCACTATATTTTTCAAATAGATTTTCAATTTCTTGTTCTCGCTCTTCTTCTTGTATGTCTATGATGTAAATGTTGGTGTGCTTGATGTTGGCCCAGAGGCCCCTTAAACTATCTTCATTTTTTTTTTGTATTCTTTTATAGTATTGCTGTTTTGATTGGCTGTTTTCAGCACCTTATCTTCTAAATTGTTGATTCAACCCTTAGCATTATCTGATCTGTGGATTTCCTCTAATGTACTCTTTATCTCAGATATTGCATTCTTCATTTCTGACTGGTTCTTTTTTATGTTTCTATCTCCATTTTTATGTTTTCTATCTTTTTGTTAAAGTTCTCACTGTGGTTATCTCCTCTTCACCTAAGTTTATTGAACATCTTTATAACCAGTGTTTTGAACTCTGCATCTGTTAGATTGCTTGCCTCCACTTCGTTTAGCTCTTTTTCTGGAGCTCTGTTCTGTTCTTTCATGTGGGACATGCTTCTTTGTCTCTCCATTTTGGCTGCTTCTCTGTGCTTGTTTCTATGTATTAGGTAGGGCTCCCAAGTCTACTGGTCCTAGTAGAGTGGCTTTATGTAATAGGTGTCCCGTGGGGTCCAGTGGGCCTGGTCTCCTGAGCTGGGTGCCTAAGCTGTGCCCTTTGTGCACCCAGGGCTTGCGTATGCCTTCCTGATGTAGTTGAGGCTTTGTTGTTCTTTCCACATCAGTGGGAGAGATAGACCCCATGGGTTGATTGGTTGTGAGGATTGGCCAGAAAGGGGCTGACTCTATGGAGCAATAATCACTTTAGCAGGATTCTGGTGTCTACCTAGTCTGCCATTTGGGAGTGTCCTCCTCAGATGCCATCCTGGGTGGTGCTCTGGTTGAAGCCGCCCACTATGCATGTTGGCCCAAGGGCTTTCTGGGAGGGGCCCAGCCATAGGCCAAGTTCAGCAGCAGCCTGTGCACTGTCCAAGGCTTCCTGGCAAGAGTCACCAGGCAATCCACAGATGGCCACCGTCTGTGCTGAGCTTAGTGGTGCCTTGAGAGGCCAAGCTAGAATTAAAGCTGGTTTCCACTAGTGCCAGGCTTGGGACTGCTCATCAAGAGGTATGGGTCACACCGAAGCCAGTTCATGTTTGTTTGGGTTATGTGAACCTATGAGAGATTTTAGGAAAGTTCAAAGCTTGAGCCATGACAGGCCATTTGTATGGAAACAAACCACTGGAGGTGGCTTGCGGGGGGCACAATTTGGGAGGGACAGGATCTCGGAATCACTTGGGTGGGGTGACTTGTGTTCGCCACGTTGATAGAGCTCAGCTCAGATATGGCAGCCACCTGCATAGCTCATGGGATGGACGAGGCACAACAAAGGAATAATAGATACCGCCAGCACGTCCGCCTGGTAGAAAGCTGCCCCTCCAGCCTTCACCCTGAAGCCAGACAATTCAGTTTCTTCTCGTATGTCCCTGGCACTCTTCGAGCAGCTGCCCCAGCACTGGAGCTCAGAGCAAGTGAGTTCATTACTGAGCAAGTCTGCATGCAGGCCCTTTAAGAGGAACGTCTGTGACTTCAGCTGTCCTCTGTCTCACTCAGCGAAAATTTATTCTAGTTTTCACAGCCAGAAATTGTGGAGAATTCTCTTCCTGGAATGGAGAGTCTTGTATGGGACTGGGACCCCTTGCTCTTCAGGGAGGACCTCTACAGCAGAGATATTTCTCCCAACTTTTAACTACCATATGTAGGTGTGAGACTAGCCCGTTTTGCATCTCCATGCCTCATTCCAGTCTCGAGGTGGCCTCTTCTATATGTCTTCATTTGTAGGACTTCTTTTCAGCCAGAATCAGGTGACTCTCAGTGATGGTTGTGCTGTTGTAATTTTGATGTGGTCATGAAAGCAGGCAAACATAGCATCTACCTACTAAGCCATCTTGACCTGAAGTCCTAATGAGATTTTTACATTGTAAATAACTTGAGGATTTTTTCACTTGATTTAAAAAAAAAATGAGCTGGGAACATGTTATTTAGTACTAGTACTTGAAATAAATGCTACTTATCAGGGGTTTATAAGTAGTGGAAGAACAAATTTAGTGATAAGGAAATTAACACATAGACACAAAAATTGCTACAGTTCTTATGAAGAGACACTTGTTAATTATAATATCTAACTTCACAATCTTGTTAGCACACTAAAAATTCATATATTGCTTTTCCTCCTGAAAGCTAAAATTCCTTTTCAAAAGATCATAGTTTTAAAACAAATGTTCTCCTGTTGTATAGTATTATATCAGTTTTAGATATGATAACTCTTTATGTAAGTCGTGTTTTATATATTGTATATGTTATTTTCCATTATTACCCCAATCCAATTTATGAGAGTGTTGCATTGTAAATTTCAATTGGAAAGAAATTGATGAAAACATTTTATGTCTAGGAAGGATTTGAAGTCTGCACTCCCTGTGGGACTAGACCATATCTATTTAGGTAGAAGGCGGCAGTAGAATCTTATATCTCGTGCCATGATTTGCAACATTTTTCCTCGACTCACTCACTTTCACAGTTTTTCACTCTCTCACTCTCTTGCTCTCTTATTTTCCTCTTATTATCAGTCTCTCTTCTCACAAACACACACATACACATATAGGGCATTGTAGAATATATAATTTAATTAAAGTTTGTTTTTAGACTTTTTTCAATATCTATTGAGGTAAGTGGAAACATCATATAGGAAAACAACTAGAAAAAATTATATATATTTTTATTTCGAGCTCTGCCATGGATTTTCTGTGCTGTTGAATGAGACATTTGAATTCTGTTTCTGACTTTAGCAGTAAAATGAAGGTTATTATCCTATTGTGCTTCTAATTTACTTGCCTAAGGATGCTTCTAGGATTCACTGAATTACTACAATATAGTCTATAGTTTATTGGATTAAAAAATTCTAAAGGGAGTAATGTGAGAACACCACGGAGCCCGAGAGGAATCTGAGCAAATGATACCAGAACCGTCGCTAACACTGGCGGGGATTGAGACTGAGGGTAGCTAGCGTGATTGAATATCTATAAAGGAAAAACAAGGCATTATTAAGACTTTATATAAAGCAGGAATCCAAGAGGCTTAGACGCTACCAACTGGAAACCAAAAGAAAAACGCCTTTTTTGCAACAGGCTAAAGACTGATCTTTATATAATAAATCTTCTTTCTGGAAAAAATAAAATAAAATAAAAGCAGAATACGCTTCCATTAATGCCCAGGTGGAGAAATAGTCCATTAAACACCATGAACAACCGAGGTGAAAAGACAGCTCAGAAAGAAAGAGAAAAATCTCCAGAAAATAAGCTTACAGGCATAGAAATATGTGACTAAAAGGACAGAGAATTCAGGATGGTACTTCTGAAAAATCTCAATGAGATCCAAAACAACTAATATCAACAATTTCAAGAACTGAAAAAACAACTGGGTGAGCAGAATGAGTTCGTTAGCAAGGAGATTGAAACCCTCAATAAGAAGCAAATAGATCTTATGGAGGTGAAGAACACACTGTAAGAGTTGAAAAATGAAATACCAACATTGGGAAATAGAGTTGATCAAATGGAAGAAAGGATCAGTGATATCGAGGACAGAAATCCAGAAATAAATTAGAAGGAAGAAGAGAGAAACAGAAGAAAAAAAAATAATTAAAGTGAACACAAGAACTAGCTGATAACATCAGGAAAAGAAACATAAGAATAATGGATATTCTCAAAGGCGAGGAAAAGGAACAGGAATTAGAAAGCATTTTCAGACAAATAGTTGATGAGAATTTCCCAAATCTAAGGAATGAACTGGAGCTTGGTATTCTAGAAGTCAACAGAACACCCACTTATATAAACCCAAAAAGGCCTTCACCAAGATACATTGTATTAAATTTATCAAAAATCAATGACAAAGACAGAATAATCAGGGCAGCCAGGAAAAACAAGACAGTAACCTATAAAGGAAAACCCATTATATTATCGTAGGACATCTCAGCACAAACCATACAAGCCAGAAAGGATTGGAATCAAATATCAAAACTATTAAATGAAAGGAACTACCAGTCAAGAATAATGTATCCAGAAAAGCTCTCCTTTCGATATGAAGGAGAAATAAAGAAACTTTCCAGACATACAAAAATTGAGGGAAGTCTCCACTACAAGGCCTGCACTACAGGAAATATTGAAAGGGGTCAGCTCACATAAAACAAAATGAAAATATATATATATAACTATGAACAAGGCAACTAGCAGGAAGATAGAAGCAGAAGAGTGCAATTCTTCCTAAGAACAAGGTATTATAAGCCTAAACGATAAGAAGAGATTTGCTATAGCAAGATAGTAATGAACATTTAGCATACATGGGGACTAATTGAGACAACAATGATCGAAAAGGGGAGGATTCAAAGATTCAAATTCGCAAAAGGGAATGGAGATAAGGCACACACAGAAGAAAATGGACTACTATATGTGCGTGTGTATGAGATTAAATATATATATATGGTAACCACAATGGTAACCACACACCAAAGATTCAGAACTGAAGTATATAACATAAAACAAGAAGAACCAGAAGGAAAACTCACAAAAGCAAGCCAAAATAAAGAAAAAAGAAACACAAGGACAAGGAAGCAATGGAAATACCGAATACCAGAAAGCAAAACATAAAGTGGATATAAGAAGACCTCGTATTTCAATAATCACCCTAAATGTAAATGGACTGAACTCTTCGATAAAAAGGCACAGATTTGCACATTGTTACAAAAAACAAAACGCAACCATATGCTGCTGCCAGGAGACACATCTCAGTTCCAGAGGCAAATATAGACTCAAAGTAAAAGGGTGGAAAATGATATTTCAAGCAAATGTCATTCAGAGAAAAGCAGGAGTACAGGTACTAATATCATATAAATTAGATTTCAAAATTAAAAAGGTAAAGGAAGATACTGAGGAACACCTTATAATGATAAAGAAAATCATGCACCAAGAAGACATAACTTATTAATATTTATGCTCCATATCAAAGACCCCTGATATATGTAAAGCAATTACTAACAGAACTATTGGGAGAAACAGACGAAAGCATTATCATAGTAGGAGACCTAAATACCCCACTATCGAATAACGACAGTTCATCCAAACAAAAAATCAATAAGAAATAACACTCATCCTTAAATGACAAATTAGACCTACTGGACATTATTGACATTTACAGAGTCTTTCATCCCAAAGCAGCTGCTTATACATTCTTGTCTAGTGCTCATGGAACATTATCAAGGATTGACCACATACTGGGACACAGGGATAACTCAACAAATATAAGAGAGTTGAAATCATATCAACGAAACTCTCTGATCATAATGCTGTGAAGCTGGATATCAACTGTAAAAAGAAAGCGAGAAGAACCACATATACTTGGAGTTTAAACAACATGCTACTGAAGAACTGCTGGGTCAGAGAAGAAATAAAATAGAGATCAAGAGATACATAGAAATGAATAATGATGATAGTATAACAAATCAAAACTTTTGGGACACAGCAAAAATGATCATAAGAGGAAAGCTCAGAGAATTACAGGACTATCTCCAAAAACAAAAACGAGCCCAAATAAACAACCTAACGCTTCATCTTTAAAAAAATAAATAATTAATTAAGAACAAATGAAGCCTAAAATCAGCAGAAGGAAAGAAATCATCAAAATTAGAGCAGAAATAAATAAAATTGAAAACAAAAG
>NW_006433963.1:9328-31386 GCF_000325575.1 Pteropus alecto
AAAGTGCCAAAGCCATCCTGAGAAAAAAGAATGAGGCTGGAGGCATCATTCTACCTGACTTCAAACTATACTACAAAGCGACAATAATCAAAAAGACATGGTATTGTTAGAAAAACAGACACAAGAACCAGTGGAACAGAATCGAGAGTTCCGAAATAAACCCATGTTTATATGGGCAAATAATTTCCACAAAAAATCCAAAACATACAGTGGAGAAAGGAAATTCTCTTCAATAAATGGTGTTGAAGGATCTGGAAAACCACCTGCAAAAGAATAAAACTAGACTGTAGTTTATCAACGCACACCAAAATTAAATCAAAATGGATTAAGGACCTATATATAAGACCTGAAACAATAAATTGCATAGAAGAAAAGATAGGAATTAAACTCATGGACCTTGAACTTAAAGAGGATTTTACGAATTTGACCTCAAAGGCAAGGGAAGTAAAAGCAAAAATAAATGAATGGGACTACATTAAACTAAAAAGCTTCTGCACAGCAAAAGAAACCATCAATAAGGTACAGAGACAACCATCCAAATGGGAAAATATATTTGCAAGCCATGCCTTTAATAAGGGCCTAATATCCAAAATATACAAAGAACTCATTTAACTCAATAACAACAGAATACAAACAATCCAATCAAAGAAATGGGCAGAAGACCTGAACAGACACTTCTCTCAAGAAGACATACTAATAGAAAACAAACATATGAAAAGATACTCAACATTGCTAGGTATTAGGGAAAGGAAAATCAAAACCACAATGAGATACCAACTCGCCCCTTTTAAAATAGCTGTTATCAACAGGACGAGTAATAACAAGTGTTGGAGATCATGCCAAAGAAAAAGGAACCCTCATACACAGCTGGCAAGCCTGCAAATTTGTACAGCCACTATGGAAAACCATATGGAGGCTTCTCAAAAAATCTAAGAATTGATACCGTATGATCCAGCAATCCCTTTACTGGGTATTTACCCCAAAGACTTGAAAATATATATCTGAAAATATATTTGCCCACTGATTTTTATAGCAACATTATTCACAGTGGCCAGGACATGAAGCAACCGAAATATCCTACAGTAGATAATTGGCTAAGGAAGCTATGGTACATATATACAATGGAATACGACTCAGCCATAAGAAGGGATGAAATACTGCCATTTGCAAAAACATAGGTGGACCTTTAGATAATCATGCTAAGCTAAAATGACCAAAAATGTTGAAAACCACATGATATCACTTATATATGGGATATAAAATTGAAAGCATCAAATGAACAGGAGAAACAGACTCATGGACATGGATAATAGACTAGTGGTTACCAGATATTATGGTGTGAGGGAGAAGAAGGTAGGTAGACGTGGTAAAAGGTGTCTAATATTTAGTGACAGAGAGAAATCTAACTATGGATGGTGAACCCACAATGCATTATATATATGCCTTACTGTTGAATTGTACACCTGAAACTTACTAAATTTCATTAACTAATTTTATCATAATAATAAAATAAATAAATAAAAATAAATAAAAACAAAACAAAACAAAATATCTAAGAACAAATGGTTAGACTTATTATGGAACTTACCGAAGCTCATAAACATGATTGTTTTCGTAGGGCTCCATTATCTTCTTACATTTATCTTATTTACCTTTTTTGTTAATTATAACATTAGTAGAAGACCTATGTGTATGGCAAATCTAGATGAACTTATCAAAAGACAGGCAAAACAGTATTGTGATCATACATTACTTTTGAAATGTATGTAGTGTGATTGTGAATATATGCATCGCGTAAAAAGATTGAAAGTATATGCATTAGAATGTTAACAAGTGTTATTTCCAGGATTGTGAGTGATAGAAATTTCTTATTTTTAAAATTTATCCGTATTTTCTACAATGATGTGAATTATTTGTGCTATTATAACTATTTAAAATCT
Source organism: Pteropus alecto (assembly GCF_000325575.1). NCBI lineage: Eukaryota > Metazoa > Chordata > Mammalia > Chiroptera > Pteropodidae > Pteropus > Pteropus alecto. Next base: position 11,269 of record NW_006433963.1, read on the forward strand.
ACATTGTTTCATTGCTAACAGTTAAAATATTTTATTCGTTTTGTTCTAGTCCATTTTCATGTTATAGAAATAAATATCATGAAAATGCCCATTTCAAAATGGAGGAACAGAGAGTAAGAATTATGAAATTAATTTAGCTACCGTTATGTGTTGAAAATAATTTAGCATATCTCACCATGATGATCCTATTTATAATGTTATTTCTTTTGATTATTCTAATTTTTAAAATGTGTTTTACAGCTGCAAGACCGTACTCAGTTCAGTGACCGAGACTTAGCCACTCTTAAGAAGTACTGGGATAATGGCATGACCAGCCTTGGCTCTGTATGTAGAGAGAAAATTGAAGCAGTTGCAACTGAATTAAATGTTGACTGTGAAATAGTTCGGGTAAGACACTTTTAACAATTTTCATGGTGTAATTGATGAGTGTCATAAATGAAAGCTTTAAAAAATTATATGGAGCACTGTAAATAATACTATCAGTAAAGTGAAGAAGATAACCCACATAATGAGAGGAAATACGTTCAGATCATATATTTTATAAGGAACTTGTATCTACAGTATGTAAAGAACTCTTACATCTCAATAATAAAAGGCAAATGATACAGTTTAAAAAATGGGCAAAGAATTTGAATAGACATTTATCCAAAGAAGATATACAAATGGCCAATAAACAGACAAAAATATGTTCAGCATTACTTGTCATTATGGAAATTAAAACCACAATGAGATACCTCTTACTACCTACTATGATAGCTAGAATAAAAACAAACAAACAAACAAACAAAAAACAGATAACAAGTGTTGTCTAGGATGTGGAGAAATTTAAACCATTATATACTTCTGGTGAAAATATAAAATGTTTTAGCCACTTTAGAAAACACTCCTCAAAATTTTTAACATAGAGTTATCATATGTCTCAGCAATTCCACTCTTAGATATATACCCAAAATAAATGGAACGTATATCCACTCAAAAGCTTATACATGGATGTTCATAACAGCATTATTTACGAGAGTCAAAAAGTGGAAAAAAAAACAACAACAACAAATATCCATCAAGTAGATGGGTAATCAAAATGTGATATATGAGTGTAATGGAATATTATAGAGACATGTAAAGGAATGAAATACCAAAACATGCTACAAAATAGATGAATCTTAAAAACATTGTGCTAAATGAAAGAATTCAGTCACAAAAGACCACAAAATTTTGTCATTCTGTTTATTTGAAATGTCCAGAATAGACACATTTATAGAGACAGAAAGTAGATTAATGGTTGCCAAGGGGTGGGTGTAGCTGGAAATGGAGAGTGACTGCTAATGGGTCTAAGGTATTTTTTGGCATGATAAAAATGTTCCGGAATTAGATAGTGATGATTGTTGCATAACTCCATGAATATATTAAAAACATTTTTATTGTATACATTAAATGAATTAATTATATGGCATTTTAAATATATCTCCATAACACTTTTAAAAATTACATGAAGTGATCTGAAATATATGTAATATATTATGTAATGAATGATAGATTGAAAAATTATATTAGTCATGGGTACATTAGTTTACTTTCTATTTGAAAGATGTTGATATACGATTTAGATAGTGGCAGTGGTGTACTGGTAAGTATTTAACAATCAGCTTTAAGGAAAAGCATATGCTGATTTCCCTGGTACAAAGATTTCCACCATGGCTAATTCTATGATTCATTCAATGTGGAGTTCAGAAGTGATGCCAAAAATTGGCTCTTATGAGCAAATATGAATAGGCTTCAGCTCACACTGAAGGGTCATCCCAGATTATAAAGAAGGAAGTACTATTGAAGAACAAGAGACAAAACTCAGAGCTCTTCTAGAAGAAATAAAGCATTTCATTTTCTCTTGCATACGTGAAGAAAGAGGGAGACGTTTAGGGAGAAGTCATAGATCGCAGCTTTCTCAAACACTCATATGTGGAATAGAAAACTGAAAGCAACAAACATGACAAACAAACAGAGACTCATGGACACAGACTGTGGATTAGTGGTTACCAAAGGGTAGGAGGGAGGAGGGAGGTAGATAAGGATAAAAAGGAGTCAAATATTTGGTGATGGAAGGAAATAAAACTTTGAGTGGTGAACACACAATGCAACATGCATATGACGTATTATTGAATTGTACACTTGAAAACTTTTGGTTTTATTAACAAATATCACCCCAATAATTTTATAAACAAACAAACAAACGAACAAATAAATATCTCAAAATACTGTCCTGTTCAAAGTCCTACTTTTCATTTTGTTAGGAGCCAGGTAAGAAATCAAATTAAATCCTGTATTTACTGTGTATGCTGTGTTACATATACTAACAAGGAAATAGAGAAACATTAGACACCTTTCGTATTTTTAAGGCACTTGAAATCTAGCTAGAGGGATGACACAAGAATAGAAATGAAGAAAGAGAAAGTGGAGTGGGATCATGGTATGAGGAACCTAAGCAAAAACTAAGAATAGAAAAATGCAGAGTATGTGTTTTTGTTCTAATTGTCATTCTTAAAAAAAAAAATTAAATGAAAGTTATACATGCACATAACTGAAGGATTCAAGTTCTGTAGAACTTGCAGCAAAATCATCATTCTTCACTCCTTCCTTCCTATCATTTCACAACGACCATAGTCAACCAATTTCCACCTTTTAGATGATACCTTTGGTATTTACTTCCATCTGTTAATAATGTGCTGAATTAATTAGAATTAGGCTTTGCTGTGAGTAACAGAAAGACTCTAAATAACATTGGCTTAGACAAGGTATTTCAATTCCAAGTACAAGTCCAATTTAGAGCTGGCATGGCAGTTCTGCCCTGTGAAGTTGTCAGAAGCTTTTGTGCCTTCCACCTTCCATTCTGCCATCCCTAAAATGTAGCCCTTGTCCTCAAGGTCCAAAGTTATGTCATTTATAGCCCAGATGGCATGACAGAGATGGGGAGAAAGAATGGACATTGTGTACCAGCTATCTTTTAAAGGAGATTCCCAGAAACTGCCAGAAGACACGTTCACTTATATCCCATTGTCTAAGATGACACACATGGTCATACTTAATTATGAGGGAAGCTGCAAATGTAGTTATATTGTGGGATGCTATGTACCCAAGCTAAAGTTCTATTATTCTGGAAGATAGAGAAGACAGATATTGAGGAATACCAGCATCTATCATCTGTTTTTATTACTACTTTTTGATTTTTCAGTGCTAGACATTGTTGATTGATTTTCCACTATGAAATTCGAGGCTTCCTCCCCCGCCCCAAGTCTTTCAAGATCTCTTCATTGATTTATTCACCTACATGTATACTTCTCTTCTCATTCTCCCAGTATAGTTATTTTATATTTTGATTAATGTTTGATATTCAGTGTTAACATTATTATGATTATGTAAATGTTTCCACATCTTAATTATATAATATTTTATTATTTGTCTTTTTATGAATAACATTATTTTTTTTCCTCGGAGTTTATTATTTACTTAGTTTTATTTTTTGTATGTTTGTTTGCTTAATTTTCTAGTTACTTACTACTAATTTATCCTGAAACTCTTCCTCAGTTGTATACACCCCCTCCCAATATATTTATACACATTTGGTAATGTAACAATTTTATCATCTTGAAGAATCTTCTCCTGGAATCTCTGATCTGGTACAATCTGTATTGGCTATTCTGTACCCAGAACACAACTGTAACCTTGAGATTTCCATTTTTAACATGTTTGTCCTTTTGCCATACTTTCTGTAAGATATCCTCAAGTTTATCTTCCAACTTTTCTACTTTTTTTTTTATTTTTGTTTATATTCAATCTGCCACTGACAAAAATAAACATCATGTGCTATGACAGAAGCTTTCAGGCACCATGGGCTGCCATAAGGGCTCCTTGATATCCTGTACTGCAGGACAGAGGAGACAGGGACAGAGTGTTCCTAAAAACATACTCTTTAAAACTGAAAGATAAGATATCCACAAGGTTCCTACCTAGGATTTTCTTCAATACCATCAGGTTTTCGACATAATTATTGTTAAAAAAAAATAATAATAATGGCCAAAGCCATTGATATTGGGACTCTCAGCCATTGATATATACAATGCCCTTAATCCCTGCAGAAAGTCCTAACATACAGAAAAAAAAAATGTGATACCATTTTCTTCTTGCTTAAGTCTAGTTATAACTTCTACTACAGGAAAGAATAAGGAATTGCTTACTACCCTTTTGTTTCTAGTAATTTCTCAAAATGTAAGCATGCCCATGGCAGCGAGAAAATTTGAAAAGTTGATGTGTTGAAAGAGGACTTCTTCTGAGACTGGCCAAGATGGCATAGAAGCTAGATGTTGTACATGCCTCCTCTTGCGACCACATCAAAATTATAACAAAAATACAGAACAATCATGACTAGGAGTCGCCTGAGGTCTGGCTGAACAGAAGCCCTACAACTAGGGACAAAGATAAGAAGTCACCTCAAAACTGGTAGGAGAGGTGAAGATGTGAAACAGTCCAGTCCCACAACCACGTGTGGTGATCGAAAAACGGGAGAGCTGTCTTGACTGCAGAGCTCCCTCTCCCACCTGAGGAGTGAGGGGTCCTGGCCCCACACTGGGTCCCCAGCCCAAGGTTCCTGTGCTGTGAAGAGAAGTCCCCATGATCTCTGGCTGTGAAAAACCAGCAGAGATTGTGGCTAAGTGAGAGGACTGCAGTAGTCACAGATGTTCCTATTAAAGAGACTCACTCACTCTGAATTCCAGCACTGGAGCAGCTGCTCAAGGAGAGCCAAGGATATACGGGGAGACACTGAGTTGTCAGGCTTCCGGGCAAGGGCTGGAGGGGCGGCTCTCTCCTAGACAGAAGTGCTGGCAATATCCATTGTTTCTTGGTTGAGCCCTCCCACCTCCCAGCTTGCGGATGCAGGCGGCCACCATACCTGAGTCTCAACCAACCTGGATAACACAGGTCACTCCACCCAGGGGATTCCCTGAGATTCTGCTTCTTCCAACCTGTGGGCCCACCCAAGCCACCTCCACTGGTTTATTCCATACAAATGGTCTGCATCAGCTCATGCTATGGACTTTCCTAAAATCTCTCAAAAGCTCACAAAACCCAAAGAAGCATCATCTGGTCTTGGCATGCCACACATCTGCTGAGCAGCTCCAAGCCCAGCACTAGTGGCAGCTAACCTCAGTTTCTGGCTTGGCCTCTCGAGGCATCTATAAACCAAGCATGGGAGGCAGCCATATGCAGATTGCTTGGTAACTCTTGCCAGGTGGCCCAGAAGTACACAGGCTGTGGTTGAACTTGGCCTGCAGCTGGGCTCCTCCCAGGAAGCCCTTGGCCTGCTTCAACCTGCTATGGAGTCAGACCACCACCTAGGGCTGCACCTGAGGAGGACATATCCAAAGGACAGACAGGGCAGGCACCAGAGCCCTGCTAAAGTGAATCCTGCTCCATAGGATCAGTACCTCCCTGACCAGTCCTCAATACCAATTAACCCAAGGGTTAATCCCTCCCATAGACATGCAAACAGCAACCAAGGCTCAACTACACCAAGAGGGCACACATAACTCACACAAGGGACACTCCTTGAGCACCTCACTCAGGTGACCAGGAAAGATTGAGCCACTGGGCTCCACAGGACACCTACCACATAAAGCCACTCTACTAAGACTGGGAGATTTAGGAGCCTTACCTACTAAATAGAAACAAACATGGGGAGGCAGCCACAATGGGAAGACAAAGAAATATGTCCATGAAAGAACAGAACAGAACTCCAGAAAAAGAATTAAAAGTGGAGACAAGCAATCTAACAGATGCAGAGTTCAAAACACTGGTTATAAAGATGCTCAATGAACTTACGGGAAAAATAGATTAACTCAGTGAGAACTTTAACAAAGAGATAAAAACATAAAACTGGAGATGGAAAATATAAAAAGGAACCAGTCAGAAATGAAGAATGCAATATCTGAGGTGAAGAGTACATTAGAAGGAATCAACAGATTAGATGAAGCAGAGGCTCAAATCAGCAATTTAGAAGATGGGGTAGCGGAAGACACCCAATCAGAACAGCAAAAAGAAAACAAATCCAAAAATATAAAGACAGTTTAAGGGGCCTCTAGGACAACATCAAGCATGCCAACATTCACATCACAGAGGTACCAGAAAGGGAAGAGAGAGAGGAAGAAATTGAAAACCTATTTCAAGAAATAATGACTGAAAATTTCCCTAACCTGGTGAAAGAAATAGATTTACAACCACATGAAACTCAGAGAGTCCCAAACAAGATAAACTCATAAAGGCCCACACCAAGGCACATCATCATTAAAATGCCAAAGGTTATAGACAGGGAGAATCTTAAAAGCAGCAAGAGAAAAGCATTTAGTTACCTACAAGGGAGCTCCCATAAGACTGTCAGCCAATTTTTCAACAGAAATTTTGCGGGCCAGAAAGGCTCAGTACAAAATTTTCAAAGTGATGAAAAACAAGGACCCTACAACCAAGATTACTCTACCCAGCGAAGCTTTCATTTGGATTCAAAGGAATGATTAAGAGCTTTCCAGACAAGAAAAAGCTAAAGGAGTTCATCACCACCAAGCAAGCATTACAGGAAATGTTGAAGGGGTGTCTCGAAGAAGAAAAAAAAAATGTATCAAAAATATGGATAAAGGATGTCAATAAGTACATATCTATCAACAAGTACCTCAAATGATAAAGGATTAAATGTTCCAATCAAAAGATAGGGTAGCTGAATGGATAAGAAAACAAGCCCCTTACATATGCTGCCTACAAGAGACTCACTACAGATTAAAAAACACACACAAACTAAAAGTAAAGGGATAGAAAAAGATATTTCATGATGGACTTAAAGGGCATTGTGCTGAGTGGGGTAAGTTGATTAGAGAAAGACAAATGCCATATGATTTAATGCACATATGGAATCCAAAGAACAAACTCATAGATACAGAGAACATTTTGAGGATTACCAGATGGGAGGGGGTTTGGGAGGCATAGGTGAAAAAGGGAGAAGGGATTAAGAAGTACAAAATGGTAGTTACAAAATACTCATGGAAGTACAAATGATAGCATAAGGAATGTAGTCAACAATATTGTAATAACTATGTATGGTGTCAGATGGGTACTAGATTTATTGAAATGATCACTTTGTGAGATATACAGATGTCTAATCATTATGTTGTACACCTAAAACAAATATAATATACTACGTCACCCGTAATTGAAATTTTTTTTTTAAAAAACGGCAAAAAAAAGTGTAACATTGTGTTGTCAAAGAAAAAGAGGGCCTCTTCTGTAATATTTGGTAAATTAACTCCAATGAAGAATATGTTTGCCACATAAATATATTCTTGAGATTTCACAAGAAATTATGTAGATGTTTTTAAGTCTAATAAACCTTCTACTTATTGATCACTAAAATGAACTTTGCCTCAGGAACCTTCTAGTTATTGATCACCAAAATGAACTTTGCCTCAGTTAACCATTACTTGTGGTATTATTTGAAAATTTTAGATGCATGTTTCTTTTTTATATCCTATACTTCTAAAAAATCTAAGAAGCAAACAGCATATTTTATTCTGACCATATTGAGTGCCACTACGGTCATATATTCCTTTAACTTTGAATGTCATTCCCAGGTTAGTGCCTATTATTTTTTGACTTATTCATTCATCAAAGGTAAACTAAACACCTAGTATATGCCAGAATTCTTCTAGTTGCCATGAAAAGAATACAGATCTCCTAAGGAACTTACAATTTAGCATGGTCACATTTTTTTTTTTTAATATCTGTGCTTCAGTTAACAATAAGTGGAGATAATATAACAGAAGGTTGTTTTGAGATAATATATGTGGTAATAAGTATAAAGCACTATAAATTCTCAATAAATGTTTGAGTTTCCTCCTCTTTCTCTCTATAGTTCAGTTTAATGCCTACCCTTTCCATCTGTATTTGGATTATAGCAAACACATGTCAAAATTTACTTCTGTGTGGTCAAATATTTATATAAACAACACATTTAAATGATTGAAATACATTTCAAAAGACAAATAAATTTCATGAAAACAGATATACTTTTTTACATTCTAGATTATGTTTATTTTCCAAGGAGCATGGTTAGATTTGAAATATCTTTAAATAAAAGAATGTTTTTCACTTATACTGTTTTTGCTTTTCTTTTTGCATTGGATCTAACCCTCCACCCCCAATGTGTGTGCAAAACAAATAGTACTCTGTTAATTACCATAGACCTTGACTCAAAGCTGGTGGGTATGTTGAACTTGAATTGCATGCTCTTATTTTAAGAAAAAAATGGAATAGGTAGAAGAATGGCTTGCTCAAGGTCACACAGCAAGTCAATGGCTAGAGGCCAGATCTCTTTATTACCAGTTTAACATTATTTGCATTTCTGCTTCATCAGTATATGGTTTGTCATAAGAATTAACTTGCATATTTCTTAAAAATACAGTCACCCCATCTTACCAGACCTACTAAATCATGATTTTCAAGGAAGGATCTGAGAATGTGTATGCTTCCTTTCTAATAATTCTTATAATCAGGTAATTTTGGAAAAGACTTCACTACACAATGTCATTGTGGCTAAATATTCTAGGTGGATCTTCCTTTCATAATACTTGGTCATATATTGTAATTTATATTTTCTTGTCTCTTTGCTTATTGTCTATACTTCTACTAAATTGTAAGTTTAAATTCCATGAAGATATATATCATGCTTGCTTTTTTACTACTGCATTCCCAGCACTAGAACAGTACTTGGTACTTAGTTCACAGTTGATATTCAGTAATATTTGTGGAATGAATGAATGTTTAATAGAAATGTGTGTCCTCTGTGTATAGCATACACAGAATACAAATATATAATAAACATTCAAAATAACAGCAATTTAAAATATTGTTTCATTTTATTTTAATAGAAATATACTTAGAAGTGTATAGGACTTGAGAGTTCTAATTTCTAATAGCCATTATATTTGTGCTGTCAATATATAAGAGTTCTGGTTGGAAAGATATAGTATTATTCTATAGATTTATGAGCATCGTAGAGGGACAAAGATTATCTAGGGAACTGAAGATTTGGAAAACAATTTTCTCACTTTTTAGTTTCCTCAAATACAAAATATGAGGCCCTGAGTGATAAAATAATTTGCTCATAGGTTATATAAAATGGTTGAAAACTGCATATTTAAAAAAATAAGGGTGTTTAATTTGAAACACAGAAAAAATATTCTTTACATAATTGATAGCTGGAATGTAGAAGAGGGTTTTGGGATGAAGTGAAACCAGAATGAATATTTGGAACAAATGCCTAGAATTAATAGAGCAATAGATATTGGTTCAGTTTAAGGGAAAATATTTAAAAAAAAAACAAACTATACACAAACTGGACTAGGGAACCTTGAAAAGTAATATATTTCATATTGATGAAGTTTTCATGCAAAGACTGAATAGCCACCCATCTAAAATGTTGAAGAAGGGACTTTTACATTGAATGAAACGTTAGATTACTTGGCATCTAAGATTATTTCCATCATCTATAAGTCTTTGAAAATGTAAAAAAAATATAGCATTGTGTTTATATATTGAATAATTTCCCAGTGCTTTCCAATTTTCAGGACTATCCAAAGAGAAACTATTTTAGCCCTACTATGCAATAAAATTTCACATAATATCAATATTCATACCACATATTATTTCACCTTCATCACTGTACATTCCATAATCACTCGTCTCTCCCAAGAAGGATATAAAAGAAGTTGAAGATGCATAGAAACAGGTTTCTACATTTTGTTTTCTTCTCTCATCATAAACTTTTTTGACACAAAGGAAACAAGAAGTTCCCTAAGGAAACTAGTACTTTTCTCCTTTTGCCCACATCATCATTTTCACAAAGATCAGAACTAGGATTATTATAAAAGAGAAGATTCTGCCCTTAGAATTTGATAAGCATCAGTATTCAAAGAGTGGAAACAGAGAAAGTACATGACAATTTCATGGAGCTTTACTAAGAACTTGTGGTTCTTTACTTTTTCTGAAACTTAGCAGTTCATTCTCAATGAGAACATGTAATGGGAAACTGAAATAGAACTACACTCTTTAAACTAGTATTTCCCCTATGAGGGAAGTTAGCAAAGCTAGGAAAAGTAATATCCAGAAATATTTTTTTTTCTTTTCTGCTGGGTAATTTTCACTTGGGAGTCTACAAAACAAACTGTGTTTCAGACTTCACGTTGACTACTAAATACGTCCAAGGTACTGCATTTCCTGAATTTGAAAGGACAATGCCGCCAACAAATATAAAGAAAATTAATTTTCTTGAGTTAATTGAATAGTTCTGTTTTCCCCTGCACACTTTTTTCAAAATCTTACCAAATATAAAGTTAACTTCATTATTATTTTTATTTACATTAGAGAATATCTAAAGTGGCTTTGTATTCATATGGACCTTGTTGTATAAAGAAATTCTACTCAGTATACAAAGAAAGGGTATCATAATCAAATTTAGAGCCAAAAATATTAAATGCTATTGAATTGCTTTCTTCACTAAAAGAGAATATACAGGTTTTGAGAATTCTTCTTGCACTGTAGATTGGCATCGCAAAACTATAACAGTTACAAATTCTAGTCATATATAATGAGCTTTTTGAAGATTGAATGAGAAATTTGAGAATAAAATTGGTTTTAGAGTGCTGCTTCCAAAAAATGGAGTACACATAATTTTTCCTAATCTTCCCACTAAGTACAGCTAAAATCTCTAGACATTACCTATAACCAATGTAAGAAGACTTTGAAGGTTGAAAGAAGTTACATTTGTAAGGAACCACAGGACCTGAGGAATGACACAGTAGTGAGTTTCTTGAGTTTTCTTTACGCCTCATATACCCCAGATTGGATATTTGAGAAGCGAACAAGCCAGAAGCATCAATAGGCACAAACAAACAAACAAACAAAAATCCAAGAGAAGTCTGTTTTCTCTTGCCAGAGAACCAAGAAAAGGACAGCTTAGCAAGAAAGAAAATGTTTAGACAATCACCTCTTGACTCCAGCCAAATACCACAGAAAAAAACTGCTACTACACACCACCCCTACCAGAAAAGGCCAAATGGAGGACTCATACATGTGTCGTCACCAGGCCACAGCTAGATACCCCAACCACTCACAGACCAATGTCAGAGAAGAAAGAGGCAGAGCTGGACATTAAAATCCCTCCACCTTCCTTCCCCTGCTATTTCAGTAGACTTTCACCCCACCCCCACCTAAAAGTAATGAGGAACCCCCTATCTCATTTAGGTAGTGTTAGAGGAGACCTAGTGGAGATAGTGGGGACCCAAGTCCACTCAAGAGTGAAAAGAATCTCCTCATTCATCCAGTGTCAATGGAAGCCAAGTCGAGAATCTGGATTTCCATCCCCTTGTGGAAGTCTGTCAAAAGATAGATGATATATAGATAGACAGCTATATAAATATATCCTAGAGCAACCACTAAAACATTATACAAAGAGATACAGAACAAAATTTTATAGATAAATCAAAATGGAATTCTAAAATATGTTCAATAACCCATAGAAATGCAGGAGGGGAAAATACAAAGAACAAAGCAAAAATAAAATGATATGCATAAGCCATAACAGAGCAATAATTGCATTAAATTTAAATGTCCTGCGGAAAATCGATGGATGAGATATACCCCATAACAAATCAACAGATAAAAAACACATGATCATATCAACAGATGCAGGAAAAGTGTTCAACAAAATCCGGCATCCATTTATGATAAAAACTCTCAGCACATGGACAATAGACTAGTGGTTACTAGAGGGTAGGAGGTAGGGGAGAGGTAGATGGGATAAAGGGGGTCAAATATGTGGTGACAGAGAAAATCTAACTATGGGAGGTGAACACAGAGTGTAAACATATATATGCCTTATTGTTAAAGTGTACAGCTGAAACTTTTTGGATTTTGTTAACCAATGTTATCATAAAAACAAACAAACAAAAAATAGATAAATAAAACTCTCAGCAAAGTGAGAATAGAGGGAACATACCTCAACATAAAAAAAGTCATATATGACAAACCTACAGCTAACATCATACTCAATGTGGAAAGGCTAAAAGCATTTTCCTTAAGATCGAGAACAAGAGAAGAATGCCCACTTTCACAACTCCTCTTCAACATTGTATTGGAAGTCTTAGCCACAGCAAAAGACAAGAAAGAGAAATAAAAGGCCTCCGAATTGTAAAGGAAGAAGTAAAACTCTCGCTATTTGCCGATGACATGATACTATATAGAGAGAACCCTAAAGATTCCACTAAAAAACTGTTAGAACTGATCAATAGATTCAGTAAAGTAGCAGGTTACAAAATAAATATTCAGAAGTCAGTGGCATTTTTATATACCAATGATGAACTTTCAGAAAGAGAAATTAAGAAAACAATCCTATTTACAAATGCATCAAAACAATAAAATACTTAGGAGTCAAATTAAACAAGGAGGTAAAAGTCCTATTCTCAGAAATCTATGTCATTGAAAAAAAAGAAATTGTAGAAGATACAAATAAATGGAAGCATATACTGTACTCACAGGTAGGAAGAATCAACATTACTAAAATGGCCCTACTACCCAAAACAATCTACAGATTCAAGGCATTCCCTATCAAAACGCTAATGGCATTTTTCAGAGAGCTAGAACAAATAATCCTAAAATTTATATGGAACCATAAAAGACCCCAAATAGCAACAGTAATCTTGAGAAAGAAGAACAAAGTAAGAGATATCACACTACTTGATATCAAACTATACTACAAGGCTACAGTAATCAAAACAGCATGGTGGAGAAATGGGCAAAATGGTGTGGATGACAGAAGTTTCGCTCTTCCCCTCTTGCGACCACATCAAAGTTGAGATGGAAACATGGAGCAAACAGCAAGCAGAATTGCCTGGCGGACTAGTTGAACAGAAGCACTACAACTAAGGAGAGAAATAAGAAATCACCTGCAACATTTGGAGGTAGGAGCGAGTGAAGACACGAGTCAGTCCCTGGTGGCTGAGTGGGACAGAGGCTATGGCAGCTGCAGCCAGCAGCTGCAGACACTTCTTAAAGGGGCCGTGTCCACGACTGGATTTTCACCATTACAGACTGCTCTGAGCACGAGCACCTGGTCGGCCACTCGGGGGTCACCAGGGATTTATAGGGAGACACTGAGTTGTCCAAGTGAGGGCTGGAGGTGAGTCTTTCTATCAGGAAGAAGTGCTGGAGGTATCTATTGCTCCTTTTTTGAGCCCTACCCCCTCCTAGTGTGCAGACATAGTGCTGCCATACAGAGGCGTCATCAAACTGGATAACAGAAGTCACTCCGCCCAGAGGATTCCCTGAAACTGCATCTGCCCCAGCTCACGAACCCATCCAAGCCACATTCAGTTGTGTCCTCGGCACGTCTTCTGACACTTGCTGAGCAGCAGCAAGACTCATACTGGTGGCAGCTGACCGCTGTTTCTGGTGTAGTTTCCTGAGGCAACTATAAGCACAGTTATCTGTGGATTGCTTGTTGAATTTTAACAGATGACCCCGGAGGGGCACAGGCTAGGGCTAAACTTAGCCTGCAGCTGAAACCCTCTCAGAACTGTGCCAGTGGACACCTACTAAAAAAGCCATGTTGATAAGACTGGGAGACTTAGGCACTTTGCTTAATACATAGAAAGAAACACAGAAAAGCAGCCCAAATGCGACGACTAAGAAGCAGAAACCATATGAGAAAACAGAACAGAGATCCAGGAATAATGGAGTCAAGCAATGTAACAGATGCAGAGTTCAAAACACTGGTTATAAAGATGCTCAATAAACTTACAGGAAGTGTGGATGAATTCAGTGAGAAGTTTAACAAAGAGATACAAAACATAAATATGGAAATGGAAATTATAAAAGGGAACCAGTCAGAAATGAAGAACACATTATCTGAGATGAGAAGTATATTAAATAGAATAAACAAAGGAATAAACAAAGTGAATCAAGAAGAGGATCAAATGACCTATATAGAAGATGGCAAAGCCAAGGACACTCAATCATAATGGCAAGAAAAAAGAAGCCAAGACTATAATAATAACTTAAGAAGCCTATGGGACACTATTAAATGTAAAATACCCATATCATAGGACTATCAGAAGAAAAACAAAACATCGAAGAGCTATTTGAAGAAATAATGATGGAAAACTTTCTTAACCTGGTGAAGCAAATAGATATAAAACTCCAGGAAGCTAAGAGAGTCCCCAAAACCAGGAACCCAAAGAGGCCTATACCAAGACACAACATAATTAAAATTCGAAAGAATAAATACAAAGGGAGAATCTTAAAAGCAGCAAGAGAAAAGCAGTTAGTTCCCTACAAGGGAGCGTCCATAAGACTGGCAACTAATTTCTCAAAAGAAACTATGCAGGACAGAAGGGCTTACCACAAAATATTCAACATGATGAAAACCCAGGATCTACAACCAAGAATAATTTATCCAGCAAAGTTATCATTTAGAATTCAAGGACAGATAAAGAGCTTCCCAGATAAAAATAAGCTAAAGGAATTCATCAACATGAAGCCAGGTATTATAGGAATTGTTGGAGGAACTTGTTTAAAAAGAAAAAAAACATGTATCAAAATCATGAATAAAGGAGGCAAGAATATACAATGGGGTAAAGACAGTCTCTTCAGTAAATGGTGCTGCAAAAATTGTACAGATACAAAAATAAATAAATAAACTGGACCACCTTCTTACATCGTATACAAAAATAGACTCAAAATGAATTATGACTTAAATATAAGACCCAAATCCATAAAACTTCTAGGAGAAAGAATAGGCAGTAATTTCTCCGATATTGCTACTAGTAATGTCTTTTTAGATATATCTCACAACAAACTAAAAGTTTTTGCAGAGCAAAACAAAACATCAACAAAACAAAAGACAATCGACTGAATGGGAGAAGATATCTGCTTATGATACATCTGATAAGAGGTTAATATCCAAAATATATAAAGAACTCATACAACTCAACAACAACAAAAAAAGAAAAATCCAATTAAAAAATGGGCGGAAGACCTGAACAGGTATCTCTCCAAAGAGGAAATACAGATGGCCAATAGACATATGAATAGATGGTCGGAGTCACTAATCAATAGAGAAATGCAAGTTAAAACCACAATGAAATATCACCTCACACCTGTCAGAACCACAAGTGTTGTCAAAAATATGGAGAAAAGAGAACCCTCATACACTGTTGGTAGGATTGCAAACTGGTACAGCCGCTATGGAAAACAGTCTGGAAATTCCTCAAAAAGTTAAAAATAGATATACCTTTTGACCCAGCAATGCATTTCTGGATATTTATCCAAAAAATCCAAAACAATAATTCATAAAGATATATGCACCTCTATGTTCATGGCAGCACAATTTACAACAGCCAAGATATGGAAGCAACCTAAATGCCTATCAACAGATGATTGGATAAAGAAGTTATGGTTCATATATACAATGGAATATTACTCAGCCTTTACAAAGAATTAAAATCCTACCATTCACAATAACATGGGTGGACCTAGAGGTTATTAAGCTGAATGAATAAGTCAGACAGAGGAAGATAATTACCATATGATTTCACTTATATGAGGAATCTAAGAAACAAAAAGAACAAACTAATCAAAAACAGGCTCACAAATATAGAGAAAAATCTGGTGACAGCCAGAGTGGAGCAGAGTTGGGGGGCAGGGAAAAATGTGAAGGACTAAAGAAGTACAAATTAGTAGTTGCTCGATGGTTATGAAGATGGGGAGCATGGCATATGGAATGCCATCAGCATTAATCTAATGGCTAGGTGGAGAGCCAGAGGAAAGAGCAATTAGAGGGATCTTTTTATAAACTATATAAATGTCTAACCAATGTACTGTATACTTGAGCCTAATAATAAAATTTTAAAAAATAGAAAAAATTGAAGTGGTCTAAAATTATCAATTAAAAAACAGAGATTAGCAAACTAGATTTTAAAAGATAACCCAAGTCTATGCTGTTTTCAAGAAATTAAAATATAATGATACATGCAAATTAAAATTAAAATGATAGAAAATTCATAGCATAAAATAGGAATCATTGCAAAGCAAGAATCATACATTAGTATCATATTAATGAATTTCTAATAGAAAAGTGTACCCTCTGTGACACACATACAAATATATAATAATGCACATTTCAACAAAAAGACATTTAGAAAATGGTTGCATATTAGTATTATCATGTTCTACTCCAAAGTAGACTTCAGAGCAAAGAAAATTACCAGGGACAAAGAGAAACATTACACATGATAAAAAGGATCCAACCACCAGGAGACATTGCAGTCTTAAATGTGTATGCACCAAATATCAGAGCTTCAAAATATGTGAAGCGACAACTGATAAAACTGGTGATGAAATCACCCTTTTTCAATAAATAATAGAGTTATTACATAGAAAATCATCAGTGGCATAGAAGAACTCAAAAACACATTCAATTATGGAACAGAATGGAGAGCCTCAACATAAATCATTACATAAACTGTGAACTGATCTTTGACAAGGGTGCCAAGAATACACAATAGGAAAAGGACACTTTCTTCAATAAATGTTGTTAGAAAAACTGGATGTCCACACGCAAAAGAATGAAATTGGACTTTTATCTCACACTATACACAAAAATCGACTCAGAATTAAAGACTTAAACATAAGACCTGAAACCAATAAACCCCCTAGTAGGAAAAAAAAAAATAGGAGAAAAGATTCTGGACATTGGCCTTGGCAATAATTTCTTAGATATAACATCAAAAGTACAGGCAACAAAAGCGAAAATTGGCAGGTGAGATTAAATCAAACTAAAAAGCTTATGCACAGGAAGGGAAATAACAAAATTAAAAGGCAACCTACAGAATGGGAGAAAATATTTGCAAACCGTTTATCTGATAAAAGGATAATATCCAAACTATATAAGAAACTCCTTTAACTCAACAACGAACAAATAATCTGACTAAAAAATGAGTATAGGAACTGAACAGATGTTTCTCCAAATAAGATATACAAATGTTCAACAAGTATATGAAAACATGGTCAATATCACTAATCAATAGGAAAATGTAAATCAAAACCTGTTAGGATGACTATTAAAATAAAAGTTAACAAATATTGGAAAGAATGTAGAAAAAAGGGAAAACTTTTTTCTACATTGTTAATGGGAACATAAATTGGTGCAGCTACTATGGAAAACCATATGGAACTTCCTCAGAAAACTAAAAATAGAATTAACATATGATCCAGCAAATCCACCTACATATCTAAAGAATATTAATTCACTATCTCGAAGAGATATCTGTACTCTCGTGTTCATTACAGCATTATTCACAAAACCCAATACATGGAAGCAACCCAAAAAATGTTCATCACAAAAAGGAAATCCTGTCATTTACAACAACATAGATAAATCAGGCAGACATTATGCTAAGTGAAATAAATCAGACACAGAAGGACAGATATTGCATGGTACCACTTATATGATGATTCTAAATAGTTATAGATGCAGAAGGTGGAATGGTAGTTGCCAAGGTATGAGGAGAGGGGGAAACATGGAAGTAGTACTCAAAGTGCACAAAGTTTTAGTTATACAAGATGAATAAGTCCTAGAGATCTATTGCATAGCATAGTGCCTATAGTCAACAACACTATAATATATACTTAAAAATTTGCTAAGAGTGTAAGTCTTAGCATAATGTTCTCCTGGTTCATTCATGTTGTTGCAAATGACAGAATTCCCTTTTTTTAAATTCTGAAACATTCTATTGTATGTATATACCACATTTTATTTATCCATTCATCTCTTGATGGAAATTATTTCATAAAATACAGAATTCTAGGTTGGAAGTGTTTAATAGGTTTATGACATTGATTGTGGTGATGGTTTTACAGGTGTATACTATCTCCAAATTAATCAAGTTGTATACATTAATTATATACAGCTTTTTTTTATCTCCATAAAAGCATACCTTGGTCAATAAAATATAATGGACATTTAGAGAATATGCAACCAAACAAGAGTACCATACATATTCTTTTCAAGTGCCTAAGAAACACATATCAAGATAAACCACATTCTGGACCATTAAACAAATATCAATAAATTGAAAAAAAAATGAAATCATACAGCATATGTCCCTGGCCACAACTGAACTAAAGTAGAAGACAATAACAGAAAAATAGCAGGGATGCCTCCAAGTTCTTGGAAGTTATATAACATGTCTCTAACTAATCCACAAGTCAAAGAGGAAATCTCAAAATAAATTTTAAAATACATTGGACTTCCGGTTTCTACTCTGTCATGTGAGGAGCTTGGAGTTGCCACTTTTTCATACCAAGCAAAAAGCTGACCAAACTGAAGAATCAATAATTCTTATTAGATATATCAAGTACATTAGGTCATAAGGTAAACATCTACCCCCAAATTGGAGAAATAGGCAGGTGAATATAGAGGATCGCAATTTTCTTAAGCAGAACCCCTGTAGTTATCAGTACTGTGGTAGGAAAACCTAAACTGTACTTGACAAATTGCTGGAGGTTCCATGTGGACAAGTCTGAGAGTTAAAAACTTCACATGTCCCATAATAGGGGTACTCTCACACTTTTGTGAGTTTTACCATCAAATAATGAAATCTTATTCAATGGTAGGAAAAAATGAGCTATCAAGCCATGAAAGATATGGAAGAACCTTAAATGCCTATTCCTAAATGAAAGGAGACAATGTGAAAGGCTACATACTGTTTGATTCCAAGTATATGACAATCTGAAAAAGGCAAAACAAACAAACAAACAAAAAAAAATAGAGACATTAAAAAGATCAGTGATTTACAGAGACTTGTGGGGAGGGAGAGAGGGATGAATATATCGAGCAGTGGGGATTTTTAGGGGAGTGAAACTACTATTTTGTATGATACTGTAATGATGGCTACATATTTACCAAAACCTATAAAATATACAATGCGGAATGAACACTGATGTAAACTCTGGACTTAATGCTATATTACTATGAACTCATCAACTGTAACAAATGCACCATATTAATTTTTTAAATAATTAATTGATTGATTGATTGATTGATTGCTTTTTCCCCTTTTTAATCCCCACCACCGCCACCACCACTTCCACCCCTGACTTATGGATGTTGCCATTTTCCCCTTAAGAACTGGTAGGAAAAAATGAAGGTGGGGCGTCTCCTCCCACATGCTCTCGGTGTGCAACCAGGGCCTGGCGCCACAGGGGCCTGGCGCCCCCTGGGGCCTGGCCAGTGACTCCACCTGGAGCACGAACCCAGGAACTTATGTATATAAAGCAGACGTGCTAACCACTACACTATGGAGCCACCCCAATGTATTTATTTCTTTATGGTGACATTCATTAACAAAATACAATAAATTTCAGCTGTACGCTTTAACAATAGGCATATATATATTTACACTGTGTGTTCACTTCCAATAAATAGATTTCTTTCTCTAACCACACATTTGACCCCCCTTACCCCATCTAACTCTCCTATCCACCCTCCCTCCTCCCCTCTGGTAATAAATAGTTTATTGTCCATGTCCATGAGTCTCAGTTTGCTTATCCAGTTCATTTGTTGCTTTTAGGTTTACATCCCACATATAAGTGATATCATGTGGTTTTCAACTTTTTCTACTTGGCTTATTTTGCTTAGCATGATTACCTTGAGGTCCATCCATGTCGTCACAATGGCAGTATTTCATCTCTACTTATGGCTGAGTAGTATTCCATTGTATATATGTACCACAGCTTCTTTAGTCCGTCAACAGACACTTAGGTTGTTTCCATGTCTTGGCTATTATAAATCATGCTGCAATGAACATAGTGTACATATATCTTTTCAAATTAGTGTTATCATACTGTTTTTCAGGTAAATACCCAGAAGTAGAATTGCTGAATCGTGGTAGTTCTATTTTTAATTTTTTGAGGAACCTCCATACTGTTTTCTATAGTGGCTGCATCAATTTGCATTCCCACCAACAGTCGATG
>NW_006433963.1:32335-35005 GCF_000325575.1 Pteropus alecto
AAACAATATCTTTCCATTTCTTTGTATCTTCTTCAATTTCTTTTAATAGGGTCTTATAGTTTTCATTATATAGGTCCTTTACATATTTTATTAGATTTATTCCTAGGTATTTTATTATTTTTGTTGCAATTGCAAAAGGAAATATTTTTTTCCACTTCTTTCTCTGACGCTTCATTTTTAGAGTATCGAAATGCTATGGATATTTGAACATTGATTTTGTATCCAGAGAGTTACCTGTATTTGCTTATTGTTTCTAGTAGTGTTCTTGTGGAGTTTTCAGGGTTTTCTACATAGAGAATCATGTCATCTGCAAACAGTGACAGTTTGAGTTCTTCGTTTCCTATTTGGATGCCTTTTATATCTTGCCTAATAGCACTTGCTAGGACCTCTAATGTTATATTGTGTAACAGTGGCGATAGTGGACAGCCTTGCCTTGTTTCTGATCTTAGAGGGAAAGTTTTTAGTTTTTCACCATAATATATAATGTCGGCTGAGGATTTGTCATAGATGGCCTTTATTATGTTAAGGTGCTTTCCTTCTATATTGATTTTATTAAGTGTTTTGATCATAAATGGATGTCGTATCTTGTCAAGGCTTTTTTCTGCATCCATTGATATGATTATATGATTCTTATTCTTTATTTTATTTATGTGCTGTATCACATTAATCATTTTGTGAATTTTGAACCATCCCTGTGGCTCTGAGATGAAGCCCACTTAATCATGGCATATAATCTTTTTAATATATTGCTGTATTCAGTTCACTAGTATCTTATTTAGGTTTTTTGCATCTGTATTCATGAGAGATATTGGTCTGTAGTTTTCTTTTCTTTTGTTATCTTTACCACGTTTTGGTAGCAGGGTAGTATTAGCCTCATAAAATGAGTCGGGAAGTATTGCCTACTCTTCAATTCTTCGGAAGAGTTTTAGGAGAATAGGTATTAAAACTTCTTTGCATGATTGGTAGAATTCACTGCTGAAGGCTTCTGGTCCTGGACTTTTATTTTTTGGTAGTTTTTTGATAATTGTTTTAATTTCCATACTGCTGATAGATCTATTTAGATTTTCCAGTTCTTCTTAATTCAGTGTAGGAAGTTTGTGTTTTTCTAAGTGCTTGACCATTTCTTCTAGGTTATTAAATTTGGTGTTATATGATATTTCATAGTATTCTTGTATGATCCTTTGTGTCTATCATGATTTCCTCTCTTTCATCCCTGATTTTGTTTATTTGTGTATTTTCTCTTTTTTCTTTAGTGAATCTAGACAGGAATTTGTCAATTTTATTAGCCTCAAAGAACTCTCTCTGTTGCATTTATTTTTTCTATTGTTTTTTGTTTGCTTGTTTTTAATTTCATTTATTTCTACTCTAATTTGAATTATTTATTGCTTCTACTGGCTTTAGGCTTTATTTGTTCTCCCTTTTCTAGGTTTTTGGTTTTTGTTTTTTGTTTTTTTGTTTGTTTGTTGTTTTTTTTATGATGAAACTTTAGGTTGTTTATTTGGGCTCATTCTTGTTTTTGGAGGTAAGGCTGTAATGATAGGAATTTTCCTCTTATGACTACTTTTGCAGTGTCCCAAAAGTTTTGATCTGTTGTACCATCACTATCATTTCTTTCTATGTATCTCTTAATCACTATTTTTCTTCTCTGACCCTCTTATTCTTTAGTAGCATGTTGTTTAATCTTCATTTATTTGTGGGTCTTTCCGCTTTCTTTTTACAGTTGATCTCTAGTTTCAAAGCATTATGACCAGAGAATATGGTTGGTATGATTTCAACCCTCTTATATTTGTTGAGGCTGTCTCTGAGCCCTAGTATGTGGTCAATCCTTGAGGATGTTCCATGTGCAATAGATAAGAATGTATAAGCAGCAGTTTGGAATGAAAGGCTCTATAAATGTCAATTATGTCCAGTTGGTCTAATGTGTCATTTAAGGATGTTATGTCCTTATTGATTTTCTGTTTGGGTGATCTGTCCATATCTGACAGTGGGATATATAGATCCCCTATTATGATATTTTTTTTGGTCTGTTTTTCACTTTAGTCCTGTTAGTAATTGCTTTATATATATCGGGGCTCCCTGATAGGGAGCATAGATATTAATAAGTGTTATATCTTCTTGGTGCATGATTCCCTTTATCATTATGAAGTGTCCCTCAATATCTTCCTTTACTAATTTTTTTTATTTTGAAGTCTATTTTGTCCGATATTCATACTGCTACTCCCGCTTTTCTCTAAATGCCAATTGCTGAAATATCATTTTCCACCCTTTTACTTTGAGTCTATATTTGTTTCTGTAACTGAGATGTGTCTCCTGGGGTCAGCATGTGGTTAGGTTTTATTTTTAGATCCAGTCTGCAACACTGTGCCTTTTTATTGGTGAGTTCAGTCCATTTACATTTACAGTGATTACTGAAATATCAGGTCTTCTTAATTTAGCCATTTTATATTTTGCTTTCTGGTATCACAGTGTTTCCATTGCTTCCTTGTCCTTGTATTTCTTTTTTCTTTATTTTGGTTGGGTTTTGTGGGTTTTCCCTCTGGTTCTTCTTGTTTTATGTTATACTTCAGTTCTGAATCTTTGGTATGTAGTTGCCATTACGAATATATAAAAGATAGTATATATATAGATAAGGCATACGCAGAAGAAAATGGACGACTGTATATATATATA
>NW_006433963.1:35587-49578 GCF_000325575.1 Pteropus alecto
CGTTGTTTCTCCCTGGCTGCCATGAGAATTTTATCTTTGTCATTGATTTTTGATAATTTTAATACAATGTGTCTTGGGGAAGTCCTTTTCGTGTTGAGATAATTGGATGTTCTTTTGACTTCTTGATTTCCAAACTATAGCTCATTTTTTTTATACTTGGAAATTCTCATCCACTATTTGTCTGAAAATGCTTTCTACTCCCTGCTCCTTTTCCTTGCCTTCAGTTATGCCTATTATTCTTAAGTTTCCTCTCCTGATGATATCAGCTAGTTCTTATATTTCTTTTTCATTTTTTTTCATTCTTTGGTTTTTCTCTTCTTCCTTCTGATTTATTTCTAGATTTCTGTCTTATATATCATTGATCCTTTCCTTCATTTGGTCGACTCTATTTCCCAAACTTGCTATTTCATTTTTCAACTCTTGCAGCATGTCTTTTATCGCCAGTTCTATTTGGTTCTTTTCGAGGGTTTCAATCTCCTTGCTCTGCTCATCTGTTTCTGTAATTTCTGAAATTGTTGATATTACTCTTTTGGAATTTCACTGAGTTTTTTCATAAGTACCATCCTGAATTCTCTGTTATTTAAGTCATATATTTTTATGTCTGTAACCTCATTTTCTGGAGATTTTTCTCTTTCTTTCTGAGATGCCTTGTTGCCTTGGTTGTTCATGGTGTTTAATGGACTATTTCTCCACCTTGGCATTAATGGAATGTATTTTGCTGTATTTCCAGAAAGAAGCTTTACTATATAAGGGTCTCTCTAGCCTGTTGCAAAGAATGCTTTTTTCTTTTGGTTTCTAGTAGGTGGAGTCTAATCCTCTTGGATTTCTGCTTTACGTAAAGCGTTAATAATGCCTTTTTTCCCTTACAGATGTTTAATCATGCTTGCTACCCTCAGTCTCAGACCTTGTCAGTGTTAGTGACAGTTTCTGTAGCATTTGCTCAGGTTCCCCTGAGGCTTTGTGGTATTCACTCTTGGAGTGTATGGGGATGGGGCCGTCTGGGTTACAGGACAGGGGATGTGACTCAGCCTTGGTTTTGCAACCGTTGCTAGTAAAAATCAACTGTTGTTACTCTGCCGTCCCCGCTTCTCTGCTTTCTGCCCTGATGCCTGGCCGCTCCTGCTGGCCACGTGGAGCTCACAGCTCTTCCAGGCAGGAGTATTCGGGGAACTCGCCGTGCCTTCTCCCCTTCTCTCTCTTCCTACAGAGAGCTCCTGCTGAGAGTGGTAGCTTCTTTTATTTGTCCTGATCTACCACCCGACACCTTGAGTTCTGACCTATGGTAGCTCTTATACGCAGATCCCATGCTCAGATATGCTGATATGCAGTTTGGTTGTTTGTTGTTGAGTTTTAGATGTTCAGTTTATTGTTGTTTCAAGGGGAAAGATCTGGAGATGTCTCTTAGTCTGCCATGTTTCTGACATCACTACCATATTAATTTTAGAAAGATGTTAAAAACTAAGGGAATTGGATACTCTATTTTTCACCTATTTTTTCTATAAAGCTGAAACTGTTAAAAGTAAAGTCTATCTTTTTTTTTTAATTATTGGATTCAGAAAACATTGATGGTTGTCAGTTGCGGGGGTTGGGAGATGGATGATATGAGTGAATGGGGTCAAAAGGTAAAAAAAAGAGAAATAAAGAAAAAATGATGGAAAAATAAGTGTTTTTTTTTTTAAAGATTAGTGAAATTAACAAACATCTAGCAAGACTGGAAAAGAAAAAAAGAGAAGACACAAATTACTAATATCAGGAATGAACCAGGGATATCATTATAGACTTTATAGATATGAAAAAGATAATTAGAGAATACTTCAAACAATTCTACATGCACACATTTGACAATTTAGATAAAATGGATCAATTTCTCAAAAAGTACACACTACCACAACTCATCTAATATGAAATAGTTACTTGAATTTACCATTAAAAGTCTCTCTCTAAAAAAGAAATCTAAAACATTCAAAACCTACAGCTAACATCATACTTAATGGTGTTATAACATAATATAACACCGTTAATATAATGCTTTTATTCTAAGATCAGGAACAGAACAAGATGGGCACTCTGACTACCTTTATTTAATACAGTACTAGAAGTTCTAGCTAGCACAGCAATGCGAGGAAAGGAAATAAAAGATACACATGATTGGCTGTGCAGAAAATCTTAAGAAATTTACAAAAACACTCCTACAACTAATAAGTAAATTCAACAAAATATCTAGATATAAGTTGAACATACAAAAATCAATTGTATGCTATATAGTACAAATGAACACATTGAAACTGAAATTAAAGATATGCTATCTGCAATCATTCAAAAAACCAAATACTGAAGTATGTATCTTAACAATACATGTACAGAACTTGTATACTGAAAATGACAAAATACTGACGAAAGATATCACAGAAGTTCTAAGTAATGGAAAGATATTCTGTGTTCACGGACTGGAAGACTCAACATAGCAAAAATGAAAATCTCCCTCCAAATTGATACACAGGTTTAATACAATTTCTATAAAAGTCCCAGCAAGATTTATTTTTGTTGTTGGTGTAGACAAACTAATTCTAAAATTCATATGGAAGTGAAATAGCTAAAAAAGCTAAAACAATTCTGGGGAAAAAGCAATAAAGTGAAAGAAATCCATCCAACCCAATTTCGAGGCTTATTATATAGCTATAGTAATTAAGACTGTGTGGTATTGACAGAGAGATAGACATATAGATCAGTGAAACAGTATAGGGAACCCAGAAATAACCTGCACAAATATAGCCAGCTTAATTGATTTTTGACAAAGGTGCAAAAGCAAGTCAATGAAAGAAATATTTTTTAAAGAAATAATGCTAGAACAATTAGATATCTATAGGAAAACATAAATGAATCTTGACCTAAATCTCACATCTTATACAAAAAAAAAAAAAAGAACTCAAAATGTATCATAGATTTAAATTTAAAAAAAATAAGACTATAAAACTTTAAGGAGATAACATAGGGGAAAATCTTTGGGACCTAAGGCTTGATGAAGAATTCTTAGAAATGGCACTAAAAACACAGTCCATAAAAGAAACAAGCAATAACTTGGTCTTCATCAAAAATAATTTTGTGTGTCTGTGCTGCAAAAAAAACCAAACAAACAAATAAACAAAAAAGAAACAAGAAAATGAAAATGCAAGCTACAGACTGAGAAGAAAATGTTTGCAACTACATATTTGACAAATAACTCATACCTAGAATATATAAAGAACTCTTTAAACTTGACATTTAAAAAACAATGCAAGTAGAAAATAGGCAAAGGACATGAAGAAACATTTTACTAAAGAGGATATACGGATGGTAAATAAGCACATTAAAAATTTTTCATCACTAGCTATTGGGGAAATCAAATTAAAAACTCGATGCTCTATCATTACATGCCTCAATGAGAACAGTTAAAATTTAAAAAACAATACTGACAATACCAAATGCTGGCAAGAATGCCAAGGATCCAGATCTCTCATACATTCCTGTAGGAAGGTAAAATTGTAAGTCTTCTGGAAACAATTTAGTAGGTTCTTATAAAGCTGACATGTAATTTGCCATATGACTCAGCAATTGCACTCTTGGGCATTTATCCTATATAAATGAAAACATATTCGCACAACATCCTGTATATGACTGTTCATAGAAGCTTTATATGTAATAGACAAAAATTGGAAACAATCCAAGTGTCTTTCAACAAGTGAATGGTTAGACAAACATTACAAACAAAATGGGAAAAAGTGGTATATAAGTATGAAATACTGCCTGGCAAAAAAAAAAAAAAAAGAACTATTGATACATGCAACTTAAATACATCTCCAGGAAATTATACTGAGTGAAAAAAAGTCAGTTTCAAAAAGTCACACATTATATGGCTCTATTTATATAACATCGAAATTACACAGTTTTAGAGATGGAAAACAGATTAGTGGTTGTCAGGTGTTAGGAATGGTGGGAAGCAGGGGAAGAAGAATGTTATGATAAAGGAACATGGAAGTGTATACACATACAATATTCAGTTTGTTTTTATTATGCTATAATTATGTAAAATGTAAATTGGAGGAAACTGATTGAAGGAGACCTATTTTTGCAAATTCCTGTGATTTAAACTTATTTTAACATAAAAAATTAAAAATTTATTCTAAATACAATAAAATGAAATTTTAGAATACTTGAAATACTCAGATAACCATTATGGAGCCAAAAAAGTTACTAGAAAGAACATTTTCACCTAGAAAGAGCAAGATTAGAAATAAAATATGAATTATAATTATAACTGTACACCCTTTAGGAAAAGAACCAATTCGTGTTCCTTTTAAAAGATTTGATGAATATTTTCTCCATAAAACAAATAAACAAAAACAAAAAAAGTTTTCTATAATGAACTTCATGTTGTTTGAAAGTCTGAATATTTAGACAAATATCATCTTTCCGCTAATAAGATATGTAAAAATGAAGACATTTTTATTTTAGCGTATTGAATAATAATAAAATTTCATTATCTTAGGTACCTATTTATTATTTTAAATTATATTTTATAGAACATCCATTATTTTAATGTCCAGAATTGCTAAGTTTTCTATGTTTACAAATTTCCTCTTGTATTTCTCTTACAAAGACTTGGATTGGGAATCGAAGAAGGAAATATCGTTTAATGGGGATTGAAGTTCCACCTCCAAGAGGAGGCCCTGCTGATTTTTCTGAGCAGCCAGAGTCTGGTTCTTTGTCTGCGCTCACACCAGGAGAGGGAGCTGGTCCTGAAGTAGGAGAGGATAATGACAGGAATGATGAAGTATCCATCTGTTTGTCTGAAGGAAGCTCTCAAGGTATTTTATATGTTGAACCTCCTAATAATAGCTTTTGTAAATTTGATGCATTTTGCTTGCTTTTCAGCTTACTGGACTTCAATTCTAAAGTCTTCAAAACATTTGGTTAAACATTTTTAAAGAAATATACTTATTTTTTATTCTATTTTTCAGTAACAAATATATTTAAAGTATATAGCATGATGCTTTGATTTACATATACATAATAAAATAATTACTACAGTCAAGCTAATTAGCATAGCCTCTCCTCACATAGTTACCGTTTTTCTGTGTGGTGAGAACACTTGAAATCTGTTCTTCCAGCAAATTTCGAGGATACAATATAGTGTTGTTAACTATAATTATCATGCTGTACATCAAATCTCTACACTTATTTATCCTATGTAATTGTAACTTTGCACCCTTTGACAAATTTCTCCCTATTTTCCCCCTCCTCAACCTGGTAACTGCTATTATAGTCTCTGCTTCTATGTATTTGACTTTTTAAAATTCCACATATAGGTGAGATCATGTAGTACTTTTCTTTCTGATTCTGGCTTATTTCAATTAGCATAATATCCTCCAGCTTCATTTGTGTTGTCACAAATGGCAGGATCTCCTTTTCCAATTTTCGTATATGTGCTGCCGAAGTGAGCACAGGATCTCCTTTCAAAGGCTCAATAGTATTTCATAATTGTTTTGTTTTATTGGAATTCTAGTCAATTTAGGTTAGAGCATTATAAATGCATTGTAATGAAAGGTAGTATGGTATAATATGACGAACACCAGGATAGTAGTCAAACGACCTGTGTGCAAGTCCTAGATTTTCCACTAACTGATGACATGACTTCAGGCAAAGTCATTAGACTTTAGTTTCTTCAACTGCAAAATAAAGGAATTAGGCTGGATCATCTCTATAATACTTCTCAGCGTTTCCCTAAATGAAAATTCAAATAATAACATGCAATTATACCACTTATCCATAATAAGTATTTTTCATTTTACTTCCAGCATAAAAACAGTTCTTTTCTGTGACCTTTTTTTTAATGAACACATATTGAGATTTAATTTATATATCAGGAACCCATCCATTGTAAATGTAGAATCCAATGATTTTTTAATAAATTTTATAGAGTTTTGCAACCATAACCATCGCTAAAATCCAATTCTAGAATATTTTCTTTACTTCAAATAATTTTCTTTAGTTCATTTACAGTCAATCCCCACTCCCACCTCCAAATCCTGATAACCACCCATCCAATTTCTGACTATATAAATTTGTGATTGCCGGGAATTTCATGTAAATGGAATCACACAATATTTTGTCTTTTGTATCTGTGATAGAGAGAATCTTGCACTGATCTATTTTTATTTTATTAATTAGGACATTAACATTACATTTCTAGTTTATTTTTTGCCTTTTGTTTTTGTTTTTTTGAAATGTTTTATTAAAATATAGCTAACATACAATATTGTATTAGTTTCAGGTTTATAACACAGTTATTCAACATTTATATACCTAAAGAAGTGATCACCATGATATGTCCAGCAACCATCTGACACCGTACAATGCTACAATATTATTGACTATATTCCCTATGACTTTTTTGTCTTATACGTAGAAATTTGAACCTCTTATACTTCTTCACTTCTCCCCTTTTTTAAATTTTTTAATTACAGTTGACATTAAATATTATATTAGTTTTAGATGTACAGCATAGTGGTTAGACATTTATATAATGTACGAAGTGATTCCCCTGACTATTCTAGTACCCACCTGGCACCATATACAGTTATTACCATATTATTGACTATATTCCCTATGCTTTACATTCCCTTGACTATTTTGTAACAACCAATTTGTACTTCTTAATCCCTTCACTTTTTTCATCCTGCCCCCAGCTCCCTAACCATCTCACAACCATCAGGTTGTTCCCTCCATCTATGAGTCTATTTCTGTTTTGTTTGTTGTTTATTTTGTTCTTTAAATTCTACATATAAGTGAGATCATATTGTATTTATCTTTCTCTGTGTGACTTATGCACTTAGCATAATACCTTCCAGGTCCATCCATGTTGTCACAAATGGTAAGGTTTCATTCTTTTTTATGGTCAAGTAATATTCCATTGTATATATCTACAACTACTCCCTTATCCATTCATCTATTGATGGATACTTGGATTGCTTTCATATCTTGGCTGCTGTAAATAACGCTGGAGTGAACATAGGAATGCATATATCTTTTCAAATTAGTGTTTTGGATTTCTTCAGATAAATACCTGAAGTGGAATCACTGGTCATATGGTAGTTTCAATTTTCTGAGGAACCTCCATAATGTTTTCCATAGTGGCTGTACCAATTTACCATCCCATCAATAGTACATACACAAGGATTCCCTTTTCTCCACATCCTTGCCCACACTTGTTTTTCGATTTATGTTGATAGCCATTCTGAGAGGTATGAGATGATATCTCATTGTGGTTTTAATTTCTCTGATGAGGTATGAGATAATATCTCATTGTGGTTTTAATTTGCATTTCTCTGATGATTAATGATGTTGAGCATCCTTTCATATGTATGTTCTCTTTGGAGAAATGTCTGTTTAGGTCCTCTGCTCACTTTTAATTGGATTGTTAGGTTTCTTTTGGTATTAAGTTGCATGAGTTCTTTATATATTTTAGATATTAACCCCTTATCAGATATATTATTGGTGAATATTTTCTCTCATTCAGTAGGTTGTCTGTTTTGTGGTAGGTTTCCTTGCCTGTGCAAAAACCATTTAGTTTGATGTAGTCCTATTTGTTTTTTTTTTCCTTGCCTGAGGCAACATATCAGGAAAAATATTACTAAGAGCAATGTCAGAGGGTTTACTGCCTATGCTTTCTTCTAGGAGATTTATGGTTTCAGATCTTACATTTAAGGCTTTGATCCATTTGAATTTTTTTTGTATATGGTGTAAGAAGGTAGTGTAGTTTTATTTCTTTGTATCTGTCCAGTTTTCCCAAAACCATTTATTAAATAGACTGTAAAGACTTCATTGTATATTCTTTCCACCGTTGTCACAGATTAATTGACTATATAGGCATGGATTTATTTCAAGGCTTTCTATTCTGTTTCATTGATCTATGTGTCTGATTTTATGACAGTATCATGCTGTTTTGATTACTATAGCCTTGTATTATAGTTTGATATCAGGTAGTGTGATACCTGCAACTTTGTTCTTCTTTCTTAATATTGCTGTGGCTATTTGAGATCTTTTGTGGTTCCATATAAATTGTAGGATTATTTTTCAAGTTCTGTAAAAAATGCCATTGATATTTTGATAGGGATTGCATCAAATCTATAGATAGCTTTAGGTAGTATGCACATTTTAATTATATTAATTCTTCCTAGCCATTAGCATGGTATATGCTTCCATTTATTTGTATCTTCTTCAATTATTTTCAGTGTCATAATCTTCCAAGTACAAGTCTTTTACCTCTTTGGTTAAATTTATTCCTAGACATTTTTTGATGCAATTGTAAATGGGATTGTTTTCTTAATTTCTCTTTCTGATAATTCATTATTGCTGTATAGAAATGCAACTGATTTCTGAATATTAATTTTATATCCTGCTAATTTACTGAATTCATTTATCTGTTATAACAGGTTTTGGGTGGAATCTTTAGGGTTCTCTATGTATAGTGTTGTGTCATCTACAAATAATTATAGGTTTACTTCTCTTTTTTTCCAATTCGAATGCCTTTTATTTCTCTTTCTTGTCTGATTGCTGTAGCTAAGACTTCCAATACTATATTGAATAGAAGTAGTGAAAGTGGACATATTTTTCTTGTTCCTGATAATTAGAAAAACATTTTTAGCCTTTCCACATTGAGTTTAATGTTAGCTTTTGGTTTGTCATATATGGCCTTTATCATGTTGAGGTATGTTCCCTCAATTCCCACTTTGCTAAGAGTTTTTATCTTAAATGGATGCTGGATTTTGTCAAACACTTTTCTGCATCTATTAATATAATCATATAATTTTTATCTTTCAATTTGTTAATGTGGTATATGACAATAATTGATATACAGATAAACCAACCTTGCATCCAAAGAATAAATCCAACTTGATCATAGTGTATGATATTTTAA
This sequence comes from Pteropus alecto, assembly GCF_000325575.1. Lineage (NCBI taxonomy): Eukaryota > Metazoa > Chordata > Mammalia > Chiroptera > Pteropodidae > Pteropus > Pteropus alecto. Next base: position 44,544 of record NW_006433963.1, read on the forward strand.
ACATTTTGCTGATTTCAGTTGTTAATATTTTGTTCAGGATTGTTTTCCAGCTTTATTAAAATATAATAGACAATGAGTTGCTTGTATTTGCATTGTACAATTCAATAAGTTTTTTCAACTATAATTGGCATACAATAATATATTAGTTTCAGTTGTACAGCATAGTGATTAGAGATCTATATCTCACAAAGTGATCCCCCACTAAATCTAGTAACCCTCTTCCTCACTACGTATTTATTACATTATTAACTATTTTCCTTATGCTACATTTTATATCTCCATGACTATTTTGTAACTATCTATTTGTACTTCTTAATCCTTTGCCCTTTTACACCTTCCTTCCAACCTCCTTTCAATTTCTCTGTATGTGAGTTTGTTTCTGTTTTTGTTTTGTTTGTTTTGTTCTTTAGATTCCATATGTATGTGGAATCATGTGATATTTGTCTTTCTCCATCTGACTAACTTCTTTCAGCGCAATACCTTCTAAGTCTATCAAGGCGATATTCTTTTCCATCCCCTTCCTTTTAGTGTGTACGTGTCTTCTAATCTGAAGTGAGTCTCTTATAGGTAACCTATGTAAGGGTCTTATTTTCTTATCCATTCAGCCACCCTGTCTTTCGCTTGGAACACTTAATTCTTTTCCATTTAAGGTACTCATTGATAGGAATGTAGTTATTACCATTCTGCATTCATGTTTTTGATACATGTGTTTTCCTTCTTAAAGAAGTCCCTCCAACATTTCCTGTAATACTGGCTTGGTGTTGGTAAATTCTTTTTGCTTATTTTTGTCTGGGAAGCTCTTTATCTGTGCTTCAACTCTAAATGATAGCTTGCTGGATAAAGTATTCTTGGTTGTAGATCCTGGGTTTTCATCACTTTGAATATTTTGTCCCATGCCCTTCTGTTCTGCATAGTTTCTTTTGAGAAATCAGCTGCCAATCTTATAGACGCTCCCTTGTAGGGAACTAACTACTTTTCTCTTGCTGCTTTAAAGTTTCTGTCTTTGTATTTAACCTTTGGAATTTTAATTATAATGTGTCTTGGTGTGGGCCTCTTTGGGTTCATCTCTTTTGGGATTCTGAGCTTTCTGGTGTTGTATGTCTATTTTCTTCATAGGATAGGGAAGTTTTCCAACATTATTTCATCAAATAGTTCAACTACTTGTTCCCCTTCAGGGACCCCTATGACCTGAACATTTTTACATTTAATTTTGTCCCATAGGCTCCTTAAATTATTATTATAGTCTTGACTTCTTTTTCCTTGCCATTATAATTGTGTGTCCTTGGTTTACCCTTCTTCTATATTGGTAGTTCATTGCTCTTCTTTATCCACCCTGTTTATTCCCTCTAATACACTCTTCATCTCAGATAATGTGTTCTTCATTTCAGACTGGTTTCCTTTTATAATTTTTATTTCCATTTTTATGTTTTTTATCTCTTTCTTAAAGTTCTTACTGATTTCATCTACACTTCCCCTAAGTTCATTGAGCATCTTTATAACCAGTACTTTGAACTCTGCATCTGTTTTCTTATTTGACTCCATTATTCCTGGATCTCTGTTTTGTTTTTTCACATAGTTTCTGTTTCTTCGTCTTTCATTTTGGCTGCCTTTCTGTGCTTGTTTCTATGTACTAAGCAAAGCTCCTACATTTCCCAATCTTATTAGCATGGATTTGTGTAGTAGGTGTCCAGTGGCACAGTCCTGAGAGGGGTTCAGCTGCAGGCCAAGTTTATCCCCAGCCTGTTCTCCTCCATGGTCACCTGTTAAGAATCAGCAAGCAATCCACAGATGCTATGCTTATAGTTGCCTCAAGAGGCCATGACTGAAACTGAGGCGAGCTGCCACCAGTGTGAATCTTGGGGTTGGGTCAATAAGGAGCACCAGACTCACCAAGGATACAACTGAATGTGGCTTGGGTGGGGCCAGAAGTTGAGGGAGGTGGAGTTTCAAGGAATCCTTTTGGCAGAGTGACCTTTGTTATCTAGTTCAATGAGGTCTCAGCTGTGGCAGCTCTGAGTCAGCACTTTGGGAAGGGAGGAGGGATCAACAGAGGAACAATGAATACCACCATCACTCCTGCCCAGGAGAAAACCTCACTTCTGGCCCTCACTTGGACAACTCAATGCCCCCCTGTAAGTCTCTGGTGCCCCACCCCCCTCCACCCCGAGCAGCCAACCTGCCGCTGGTGCTCAGAGTGAGCAAGTCTATCACTGCAAAAGTCTGGCTGTGGACACAGTATCTTTAAGAGGTGTCTGCAGCTACTGGCTGCCACTGCCGTAGCCTCTGTCCCATTCATCTGCTGGAGACCACATCTTTGCCCCCTCCTACCTTCTACTGTTGCAGGTTGATTAATTATTTCTCTCCCTAGTTGTAATGCTTCTGTTCATCTAAATTCCAGGTGACTTTGCTTGCTATTTGTTCCGTGTTTCTGTCCCAACTTTGATAGGGTTGCAAAAAGGATGAACAAAGCCTCTATCATATGCCTTTTTTTTTTCTTCTGTTGTTGAGGAGTTTTGCATTTACGTTCATCAAGGATATCAGCCTATAGTTTTCTTCTTTTATAATATCTATGTCTGGTTTTGGAATCAGGGTAATGTGGCTGCATAAAAAGATTTAGGAAGCCTTCCTTTCTCTTGATTTTTTTGAAATCTTTTGAGAAGAGTAGGTGTTAATTCTTCTTTAAATGTTTGGTAAAATTCTTCTATGAAGCCATCCCGTCCATCTATGACTTTTGTTTTTTCTGAATTTTTTGATTATTGATTCAATTTCGTTGGTGGTATTCGGTCAGTTCAGATTTTCTGTTTCTTCTTGACTCAGTCTTGGGGGATCATATGTTTCAAGGAATGTGTCCATTTCTTCCGGATATTTCCATTTGTTGGCATATAATTGCTCATAGTATTTTCTTATAATCCTTTGTATCTGTGGAGTCCATAGTTACTTCTCTTTCATTTTTGATTTTATTTGGGTCCTCTCTTTTTCTTGATTAGTCTGGTTAAAGGTTTATCTTTCTTTTTTTCTTTTTTTTTCTTTTTTAATCATTTTAAAGAACCAGCTCTTGGTTTCATTGATCTTTTGTATTGTTTTTCGGTCTATATTTCATTGATATCTACTCAGATCCTTATTATTTCCTTCCTTCTATTCACTTGGGCTTTGTTTGCATTTCTTTTTCTAATTCTTTTAAGTGTAAGGTTAGATTGTTTGAGCTTTTTCTTGTTTCTTGAGGTAGGTCTGTATTACGATAAATTTCCCTCTTAGGACCGCTTTCACTGTGCCCCATAGATTTTGAGTTGTGTTTTCATTTTCATTTGTCTCTCGATATCTTTTGACTGCTTCCTTGAACTCATTGTTAACCCATTCATTGTTTAGTAGCATGTTGTTTAGCCTCCATGTCATTGTGTATTTTCCAGGTTTTTTCTGGTAGTTGTTTTCTAGTTTCATACCACTGTGGTCGGAGAAGACACTTGATATGACTTTGGTCTTCTTAAATTTCTTGAGACTTATTTCATGGCCTAATGTGTACTCTATCCTGGAAAATATTCCATGTGCCCTTGAGAAGAATGTATATTCTGCTGCTTTTGGGTGGAACATTCTGAAAATATCAATTAAATCCATCTGGTCTAGTGTGCCATATAAGGCTGTTTCCTTATTTATTTCCTGTCTGGAAGAACGGTCCAATGGTCTCAATGAGGTATTTGAGTCTCCTACCATGAGTTATTTCTGTCAATCTCTCCCTTTATGTCAGTCAATAATTGCTTTATATATGTAGGTTCTCCTACGTTGGATGCATATATATTTACTAGAGTTATATCCTCTTGTTGGATCGATCCCTTTATCATTATGTAATGCCCTTCTTTGTCTCTTATTATAGCCTTTGTTTAAAAGCCTATTTGTCTGATATAAGTATTGTTACCCCAGCAGTTTTTATTTCCATCTGCCTGAAATATCTTTTACCATCTCTTTACTTTCAATCTGTGTTTGTCATTTGATCTGAGGTAGGTCTTTTGTAGAAAGCATATGTATAGTTTTTGTTTTCTTATCCATTCACCTACTCAATGTCTTTTGACTGGAGATTAATGTCTTTAATCTGTTTACATTTAAAGTGATTATTGATAGGTACATAGTTATTGCTATTTTATTATTCCTATTCACGGGTTCCTCTCCCTTTTTACAGAAGTCTCCTTAACATTTCTTGTAATTCTGGTTTGTTGGTAATGAATTTCTTTTGCCTTTTCCTTTCTGAGAAGCTCTTTATCTCATCTTCAATTTTAATTGATAGCCTTACTGGGTAGAGTAGTCTTGGTTGTAGGTTATTTTTTTTTTCATCACTTCTAATATTTTGTGCCAATCCTTTCTGGTTGCAAAGCTTTGTTGAAAAATTATCTGATGTTCTTATGGAAGTACCTTTTTAAGTAACTAGCTGCCTTTGTCTTGCTGCTTTTAGGATTCTTGCTTTGTCTCCAACCATCAGCATTTTAATGATGATATGTCATTGTATGAGTCTGTTTGGATTCCTCTTGTTGGGGACTCTTTGCACTTACTGGACTTGTATGTCTATTTTTTTCACCAGATTAGGGAAGTTTTCTGTCATTATTTTTTCAAAGGTTCTCAATCCCTTTCTCTCTCTCTTCTACTTCTGGTACTCCTATAATGTGGATCTTATTTGATATTATTCTAGAGGTATCTTAAACTTTCATTTTTTTGATTCTCTTTTAATTTTGTTCTTCCAATTCTATGTTTTTTGATACTTTGTCTTCAAATTTGCTGATTTGATTCTCTACTTCATCTACTCTACTGTTGATTCCTTCTTGTGTATTCTGCATTTCAGTTTTTGTATTCTTTATTTCTGACTGGTTCTTCTTTGTGGTTTCTGTGTCCTTTTTTATACTTGCTATCTCTGTTGAAGTCCCCACTGAGATCATCTATTCTTGCCCTAAGTTCATTGAGCATTCTTGTAACCAGTGTCTTGAACTCTGTCTTTGGTAGGTTGTTCGCTTCTCTTTCATTAAGTTTTTTTTTGGACTTTTCTACTGTTTTT
>NW_006433963.1:49588-71781 GCF_000325575.1 Pteropus alecto
TTTTGGTGTGTGTGTGTGTGTGTGTGTGAGTGTGTGTGGCATGTTTCATTGTTTTCTCATTTTTGTTACTTTTCTGTGTTTGTTTCTATGTATTAGGAAGATTTATTACATCTCCCAGGCTTAGCCAGGTGGCCTTATGTAGTAGGTGTCCTATGTGGCCCAGTAGCTCAGTTTCCCTGATCACCTGCATCTAGAGGCTCTTGTTTTGTTCCTTGTATGTTTGTGTGTGTTCTCCTGCTGTAGCTAAGCCTTAATTGCTGTTAGCACATCAGTGGATGGAAGTGACTCTCTGGCTGACTGGCTTTGGGAATTGGCCACACCCACAGGGTATGAGATGTTATGTAGCAGTCTCATGTAACTGTTGTGACCACCCTTTGTGTGTGCTGCTTATGGGGCTAGTCAAATGGTGCTCTATTGTGATCTGATGCCAGCCTTGAAAGGGGCTCCCATGTAGGCCAAGGTCAGCTGCTGCCTTTGATTGTTCAGGGCTTCCTGGTAGGAGCTACTAAGTGATTCATGGATGGTTGCTGTCTATGCTGGATATGGAGGCTAGTGGGAGAAACACACTGCGAGCTGAAGTTGGTTACCCCTAGTACTGGGTCTGGAGAAGCTTAACAAAAGGACCAGTATACCTCAAGGCCTGGGGCTACCTACCAGCTATGCATGTGACTCTGCAGCTGGAAGAGCCTTTGAGTGGTATGCAAGTTGGGTAGGGTGAGGGACCAGGGAGTCACTGGGATAATGCAAACAAATTTCACCTGGCCAATGCAGAGTCAATTTTCATGCCAGTACTGAATCTGCAGCTTCTTCTAAAAGTCTCACATTGCAGCAATGCCAGTCCCTGTCATCCTCAGACCCTCAGACCCTTGTGATGTACTTGAGATACTACACCAGTTTTCAGAAGGAAGTGGTGTCATTTTCTCAATGGTCTCATAGAAGTTGAGTAAAAATTCCTCTCATATGAAACATCTAAAATGGTCAAAGGTATATAAGTGGACAATAGAATTGTGGTACCAGAGAATGGGGTGGGGGGCAGGATATGGGGAGTTGTTGTTCAAAACGAATAAAGTACAGTTGTATAAGTGGAGTAAGTTCCAGAGATCTGCTGAGTAACGTACAGCCTATAGTTAGCAATAAGGGATTGTACACAGAAAAACTTGTTAAGAGGGTAAATCATGTTAAGCGTTCTTAACACTAAATCAAGGACACAAGGAATCTTTTGGATGTGATGGATATGTTTATTACCTGGATTGTGGTGATAGTAACAGGAGTATATACATATGTCTAAACTCACCAAATTGTATATATTAATTACGTGCAGTTTTTGTCTGCCAATTATACATCAATAAAGTGGGAAAATAAAATAAAAATTTAAAAATGAGTTTGAGAAGCCGTTGAATTGGGAGTTTAAGGGGTTCTTTGTAAAAGCAATCGCTTGAGTGAGGGAGGCAACCCAATTGCAGTTGATTGTGTAATGAAAGGACTATAAAAGCTGTTAGTATTGAGAGAACCATGTATTCTCTCTCTCTTTTCCAACATTTGTTATTAATATTAATGAAGATAATAACAGAGAATTTAGTGTACACTAAATTGTGAAGCAGGAAAAAAGGAAAAGCTACTACACCATTTTCTAATCTAATTGGTCCATGAATCCGTTTCTGTATAATATTAGTCTTTACTAAATTGCATGTGCCTGGGAATACTTAAATATTTTCAGTGATTCATGAATAGCTCTTTAGAGAATGATGATTGGCAGCTATTTAAGGGATAGTGGGGAAGTAAGGATTTGTGTGTTTTTGTGGGTGAATGGGAGAGCTGTGAGGAAATATTCTGATAAAAGGATTAAATTCCTAGGGAGAGTTTTATTCTCCAACTTCCACTTCCCCACCTAAAAGTGGATTTTAAAAAATAAGTAATTCGTGGAAAAGAAAGTTAGTTAATCTTAAGTTTGCTAATGGACCACTACTCCTACACTGGTATCTTTGCCATTTAACAGTGTGTTTTCTAGACAGCTGGCATAGTAATTAAGACCTAATGAGGAATGGGAGAGAACTTAATGCATGAATCAAAAAACACTTGATAGGAAGCGAGATTGCCTAGAATTCCTCTCTGTGGCTTATTTTTCACAGCTTCATGGTAACCTTTTCATTCTCATCAGAAATTATACCAAGAAAACATAAAAGAAAAGAGCTTTTTTTTTTTTTTACTGTTTTCTACTAGTTCTGTCTTATTTGCTCCTTTATTTTGCTGATCGGGGATAGTAATCTGAGCAATTTAACTGTGTGATCCTTTTGTGATGATTAAGTGAATTGTATCTTCTCGCCTAGATTAATATCATACCTTTAAAATGTACTAAAAATATTCTTTTCCAGTTATGAAAATGTAGTTAAATGTATGTTTGCTTTGACAGTTCCATTGACTACATCTTAGAGATAGACAGAATAATCAGAGTAGCTGCCCATATTGTTTGAAAAAACTAACTCGAAATTTGCTGTCTGTTATAATATAGTTGTTGATTCAACAGTGTTAGTCTTCTAAATGTCTAAGAAGAAAAAAAGAAATGTCTTTAAATCAAGGCTTGCATTTTACATGTTAAAACCAATTAAAAATAACATTAAAAGTTTCTATAAAAAGTCTGCAAGCAAAAACAAGGATTTTTTTTAAAACAAAGTAAAAAATAGGTTTAACCAGTCACCCAAAAGTGCTGTTGGTCTTTCAGCCATTTCAATTCCATTCTTTTGCTTTTGAGAGAGTCAGTATTTCCCTGATACAGAACTTCTGACTTACCTCTAACTCCCACTTTCTACTTCCCACCTTCACTTCTCCCATTTCCTTTTTCTTTCCCCGTGTGGAATTTAAGAGAAAAGAAATGTGGTCAGCACTGATTTAAAAATAAAGAAAAATAACTTGGCTTTACCCTACACCTAACTGCAAACTCTAGCAAAGGTAATAGATGACTCAGTTCCTTAATTTCAAGTTCTGTGTCTACCAAAATATATTTATGTTTGAGCAGTTTTAAAGATTTTTACTACTCTGGGAAGCAAATTGTTTAAAGTATAGGAACAATTAACATCTATAATGTTAAATTATAACAAAACCTCTTCTCAGCCATATTGACTTTGTGGGTGTGCACATGAAATATAAATTTATGTACAATTACTTAGTGTGAGCCTATAGCCACCACATAGAATGACCTCTAGAATTTTCACTGATTAATAAGTCCACCTATTTGCTTGTTTTCCAATTAGCAGAGCTGCTTGTCTTGAAGAATAACCAGACACATTGACAGCGTGTTAGCTTTCAAATTTTCACTAATGTGGAAGCTATCTGTAAGCAAAAGAAAACATGCCTTATTTAGCTATATCATTTTACACCTTTTTATTTTAGAAATCCTTGATTTTTTAAATTTATATCTTATAAAAAATAATTAACCATGCTTGAATATGTTGCTAGTAAAGCAGAACTGTATACAAAGCAAGGGAGAATGGAAATATAAGGCAAGCCCAGAAAGAATGATACCAGTAATAATCTTGTTGATAAGCAATATAACCCTTATTCTGAGAGTACCAGTACTAATATCACCTCTGAAACTACACCTAATAATAGTTTCCCCTCCCTTCATTTAATTTAATTGCTGATTAGATAGGTTTTTAAAAGCTTGTGATTTTAAATGTCTAAAGAACAAATAGATAATAGTTTCTTCTGTCTAGGAACCATTCTTTTACTAAAAAAAATAAACTGAATTTATAGTGAACTTTGCATTAAAACTCTGGTAACATTTCCCTGAATATCTTAACTTCTAATTCTTATGTACTCATATGTGAGTTCCTGGATCAGCCCTGTTTTCCTTTTGATCATCCCCCATGTTCATACAAGGTGCACCTATATGTCTTTCCATGGAAAGGAATGGACTTGGAAAAATCTTAAGAGGGCTGATAAATATTTTTGTTCCGCTTTCTATGGTGAAATAAAATGTTGGTTGCCAAGGGGTTAAAAACTTCTACTGTTATTTATGCAAATAATCTCCATAACATGGCTATGCAGAATGAACAGAGAGAAACATTGTTGTCCTGCTTTTCTAAGAATAGAGGTAGGGGTAATTTAAAACAGGGAATTATCTTGTAGATACCCTACATGTGAACTAGCTATTTCCCTTCGCTCAGCACAGAGCTTAGTAGACTGGTTTCTCTGAATTAAATTTTTTTTCTTGTTTTTTCTTTTTTTTCTCATTTTTAGAATATTGAATTTTGATCATAAAAGAAATACATGTTCATTATATAAAATACTGGGAAATACAATAAAAATTTTGGAAATAATCCTACCCCTCAGTGATAACCATTCTTAAAATGGGGTGAAGAAATATTTTTGCCATTGTTTCTCTTTGCATATATACAGGTGTTTGCGTGTTTGCGTACATTCAAAAACACGTCTTTTCACAAAATTGGAAATGTACTATATTTATAGCTTTGTACTATGTATTTAAAAATTACTGTTATCACTTTTCTCTTATTACAATGAGCAGTGCATGTTTATTTTAAAAATATATTTTAAATATAAAAGAGCAAATAGAAGAAAATAAGAATTAGCAAAATAAATAAAATTAAACAAAAAGAAGAAAAATAAATATTGTCTGGAATTCTATCTAGAAAAAATAATGGCAATGTTTTGGTGTAAATAGTCAGTCTTCTTTTTCTCTATATGTACACTTTTGTTTACAAAATTAGGATCACCGTGTACCGATATAGTAGGTTTTTTCACTGAACCTCATTTTTTCACTTTCCAATATATCATGAATATTTTCTTTATTATCAACTATTATTCTACTTCATTTTTAGTAGTTTCATAGCATTTATTATAGAGATAGGTCTGAAATGATTTCTTCAATCCTCCATTGTTAAGCATATAGGTAACTTCCATTTTTCTATTATAAACAACACAATGGTGACCATCCTCATACTTGTACCTATCCACACTTATTTCCCTAAAACACATTTTTATCATCAAAGTATTTATGAAGTGAATTTGCCATTTGTGTCTTTTTTTTTTAGTGAACAATTTTTATTGAAACCCTCAAAGATTAAAGAGGACCAAATGGTGAGTTTGGGTACCGTAACAGAAAATCTCACCTAACTGTACCATCATTCTCAGTAATGAACAAACCTAAATGCACAAAATTCAAATTCTCTTGTAATTGCTACAAGTGAATGTAAATTTTACAATAGAAAAATCATTTAAGTGATCTTGAAGAAAGCATTCTCAATAAAGTTTTGAAAAATAAACAATGAAATCATGGTCTTTTTTTTTTTTTCTTTTCTATAGAAGAGTCCAATGAAGTGGTTCCAAATGAGGCAGGAGCTCATAAGGAGGAGGACCACCATGCAATAGCTACGGATAATGTGGTATGTACATTTTGAAAGACTTGCTCATTACATGATAGATTTCAAGGTTATGTTTCCAGTTGGTGACAATTAGCATTGTCTTGCTCTACTTTGCAAATGAAAACAGATCTGTTACCAATGAAATTATGTATCTTTGAGATTTACTAAATGAAATTTAATGCACTGTCATTTGAACCTCATTTTTTTTTAATTTAGGAGGTTTGCATCTATAAAAACCTAATGGTTACTACACATATGACATTTTATACATAACAAGTTATTTTTCTTCAACACATTTAGCAAAGAGCAAATTTCTTTTCATTTGACAGATGGCAGAATTAAAACAGAGTTTATCCTGAGATTATGAAGGAAGCCTTTGTTAATTCTGGGACTTATATTCAGGGATACATGATTCCAAGGTCTACGTTCAGACCATATTTATCTAATGTACTATGTTTGGTATCTTTTCTTTTCTTAGCTAAATTGAACTCTATTATATTAAAAATTGCAGTAATGAGGGAAAGACAGTATTAAACAATTGCATAGCAGGCAGAGACAGGCTATGTGTGGATTAAACTGGGTTTTGTAAAAATATAAACATTATCAGTACATAAAGATGACCTCTTAGTAGCTATTTTAGCAGCATCTGTTTATATTCTGACTCTATCAAATAATACAAAAATCAAAATGATATTAAAGTCAGACAAAGGCAAATGTCATTGTACTGTTGTTTTTGCTTTTGAATAAGTGTTTTGTGCTTGATTGCAACCTTTAAAAAATGGTATCTACAATGGATTTTTCGGTTACAAAATGTCTGTAACTTCAAGATTTACCTTAGCTTTCATTACAAACATTTATCTAACACTATAATCCTACTACATCTCCTTAATAAAAGTTGAGCACATGAAATAACAGTTTTTGTTAATTTTTTGTTAAACATTAACAATATATAACAGTGTTTTCCACCTATAGGATATAGTTTAAGATTGCATTTTATTAACTTTAGTCCTGTTCTAAGTTAATGTTTGACCTTTCTAACACTAAATTCAATGGGTGCACAGAAAAACAAGCTTTTATTTTGGGGCAAAGTCATGTTTTCATTATATAGATAATTGTTTTCCACAATTATTAATTGTACTAATATTCTTAAATCCCACCAAGTAATAATCTTCTCTGCTCTAGATTTGAATTACACTATACAAATTATATACAATTATTTAAAAATTGGAAACTCTTTTTCCCTAAGGACACATTCATTTTTCTTTAGCCTGAATTTCTCTGCACTGGCTCTCTCCTCCAGTAAACATTTGAAGATAATGAATGAAGTCATGGTGTAGGATGACTGACAGTCACTTAGGTACTTAATTTTTCAAGAACAATTGATTTTCAGATACAAATCTCCAAAATTTCAAAGGTTGATCTTCTCTGCCTGTAGCTTTTGAGTGCCCCCAGTTATTCATGGATAACAAATCACAAAGACATATAAGACCTATTTATATGCACAAATCTATACATTGGCCTTTGGTACCGTTGTCCCTGGATAACTTAACTCCTTTTTTCCTGGAACCAATCCAAATATATAGAGAATCTAAAGAATAAAATTTAAAAAGCATCAAATCTAAGTTCTGGTGAGAGCCAGATTAAGCCCTAAGTTTATATAGTCATTATAATAGAAAACAAAACATTCGATTCATCTCCAGGCAGCTGTAGAAAGCAACTTCATTGCAGCTGTCCTCTTGACTCAGAAGCCTGCAGGTCACGAATCCTGTTATGGTATTATATTCTCATAAGCAATATATAAAATATGATCATTCTAAATTTTTTTTTGCAATTTTTAATATTGCTGGGTAGGAAGCTTGATTTCAAATTCTGCCTATGACATGTTGCTATTAATGTGCTTTAATGTGCTCATTCTTAAAAAACTGCTTAGTGATTATAGCTTAACTTTTCTCTTTTTAAAATTTTCTTTTGGGTTTGCAGGATTTAAATATGTAAAAGTGCTTTTTCTTGACTGGGTTTTTCATATGCAACAGAAAAATTTAGTACTTAATTTGCTTTTGATTTTATTAAAAAAAAAAAAAAAAACTTTCCATGATTAGATAACTTGCCTTGACCTCATGGTTGAAGCTTATTGGTCATTCTTTTCATCAATGTTAAGCTGTTTTGTTTTTTCTTTTGACAAATACTTAATTAGTACCTACTGTGTGCAAGATACTGTACAAACAATGCTGTACCTTAACTCTAAAACTTTTTGCTGTTTAAGTCTCTCTCTTTTCCTTCCTACTGTCTAATGATGGAAACAAGTCACTATGCTATTTTGATCATTACATCCTGCAAGTCTGCTTTCAATTGTCTAGCTAATGGAGTGCAGTAAATAAGTAAATAAGTGAATATGTTTTAAAATTGTATTTGACTTTGAAATACATGTCATATGTTGACATTTTACATTACATGTTGCAAAGAGGTGTATGGGTACTTAAAAAGAAAGCCCTTACGAACAATTAGGTATAATTACCATTACAAACATACTCTTACAGGAAGCGATTTTCCTGTCATTGGAGGGTGCTATTTAAGCAGAATTTGAATGCTATTTTTTTTTTCAGGGATATTGCGAAAGGATTTTTTTTTATTTCCTATTTTAAATAGTATTGCAGTAATTTTGTATTTACTAAGCATTCATCAATTAAAGGTAGAAGGAAGTGGCTCAGACACACAGTAGGTGTAATATTGAGGATCCAGTGGGTTATCAGAGTTTATTCCCAATAACTAGACTAAATAATGCCATCACTTAAACTAAGCATTGAATGTATGTGCCCTATACATTGTTGAGTATAGTGATGATGATCAGGTATATATTTATAAAAACTTCACCTGTGTTACAGAAAATAGAAATTATTGACGATGAAGAAAGTGACATGATAAGTAATTTGGAAGTAGAACAAGTGAATTCTCTCTTGGATTATAAGGTAAAAGTAATTTCAGATTTTGAATTCATTAAGAGAAGGTGTTAAATGAGGTGGCCTTTTACAATACTTATGTACTAGTTTATTTCACTCCCATTTGATAAACATCCTGGGATTCCACATGTGACTCCCTAAGACAACTTGGATATCCTTCAGCACTTTAATTAACGCTGGCTGATTTAGTGGTTACAGTTGTAAGCATAGTGTTTGCTAAGTGTGAGTAGATATTGATGGTATATGAAAAGGTAAGGTAGTGCATAGTGGTGGTTAATGTGAAATTTATGACAATGCTTTTTTAAAGTCAATGTTCACTTTTAAATGGTGGTAAAGGGAAAAAAAGTCCAGATTTTTTTCTTTGCTAATTTTATCTCAAATTGCAACTTCTGAAGACCACTCTTTTGTCTTTTTTTTTTTTAATTGAAGTATAGTTGGTATACAATCTTATATTGGTTATATTAGTTTCAGGTGTACAATATAGTGATTCAACATTTTTATACCTTACAATGTGATCACTTCACTAATTCTAGTAATCAATTGTCACTGTGTAAACTTATCGCAATATTATTGACTATACTCCCTTTCCCTTTTCATCTCCTTTCTGGTAACCATCTCTTTGGTCTCTGTTTCTATGAGTCTGTTTTGGTTTTGTTTTGTTTGTTCGTTGGTTTTTTTTTTTTTTTTTTTTTAGATTCCACCCATAAGTGAAACCAAACAGTATTTTGAAGACCATTTTTTAAAAATATAATACTATATCTGTTTTAGAAGTTTAAAAACATTCCTTAAATCAAATACAAAATCAGTATGAATAGAATGTACTTTTCTTAATGGTACTTGTTATTAAACTTGAAAGGCTTACTTTGAAATGCCATATAAGCTATCAGTATATATGTTAATATGTTTTCTGCATACATGTGTAATTGCTTTCCCCTTGTTCATCAGTATCCTATCTCACAAGGCGACTTTAGGATCTTCTGAAATTTTGGCCATACAATCTTTCCATACAATCATTCTTTCTTAGAATATCATAAGAGTTCAAAGCAGAGACTAATACTTAGATATTAATGGAAAATAACATTTAATCAGAAAAGACAACAGCTGTCATTTTCTCATTCTTTTCAATTTTACTATAATTGAAAGTTATGTCATTCAAGAGATTCTATTTTCCAAATGTTCATAACATGTAAGACTTTAAAATATTGGTCATTGTAAACACAGGAGAAAATTATCTTTTGAAATTTATTTTCTAAGTGATCAAGAGCACAGTAAAATTCTATATTTAAACTGTATTTCCAACTAATAAAATTATAAATTTGTTAGTTCTGAAGTATAAGAAATCATTCTAATCTCTCTTACATGATCATATAATATTTCTAAATGCCCAGTTCAGAATTAAAATGGCTCTGCAAGCCACCAATTGGCACAGGCTATGGAAACTATAGACGAGAGGACTAGATTGCACAGCTGTTAAGTGTGCTCCACTTAGCACTCTCAATCAGTTCAGATATGGTTGGGCCCAGAACTCTGAGGATTCTTTCTAGGACCTTTCTGCTCTGGTGTTCCAACCTACTTGAGAAGAATTTGAAGCTGAAGACCAGAGCACAGCAGATTGTCCAGCCCAGAATTGTCAAGTAACATTTTCATTGAATTCTAAAGGATATTTAACGATATACTGTTTTATACTGTGGTAAAAGCTGTGGGAACAAGGGATCTTTCACCACCTTATTAAGGATGTCTTTTATAATACATCAGTATCCTATATAAACTTCCTTAACTTTCAAAAATCAGCACCTATATAGAAAAAAATATATTTTTATAATCATTATTAAAAATATTTCAGTTCACCTACTCTGAGTTTTGTTACCTTAATTCTAAACTAAGGGTAAGTGAAACTTCATATAGCAGTTCTCATTGCTGATTTCAGGACGTTGATTTAAAACAGACTTATCAGCTTGGAAATTTAATCTTTCTTCAGAGAACATTGGTGTACTCTATTTGCATATGCATGTTAGTATTCCTTGTTTTGGGATCAAAATCATTTTGTTAGTTTCTAAGTATATTCATCATAACATTCTCTAAGGAAGAGACTTATTTATCTATGTATTATCTGTTCCTAGCACAAAGGTGTCAAGTGACTAGTTCCTGAGTGAGTGAATAAAGTATAATTGGAAGTACATTTAATATTATTAGGCAAGTATTCATTTATATAAAATCAGTTAAGACAAGAAGCTGGGTCATTATAACTTTTTTCCCACACGAAATTAAACAATCTCCCATTACTCTTGGGATTCACTGTAGCAAAATAGAAGAATGTTTCTGATATATATTTGCTAATTGTTATTGTGCAACCATCAATGCTCAGTTTGGAGTTTCTGACTGAGATATATTACTAGAAATCCATATTACTAGGAGTTCTAACTAACCCAAAATGCTTATGAGACAAGTTGATGAGTTCAGTCCCTGAGGCATAAGTAACTATGTCATAAAATAATGCCTCAGGCTTGGCAATCATTAATAGCCTACTTAGGGATCAAAGCTCCTATCCACATGAAGCCTTGAATGTTCCCTGCAATCATTTTGGATAATTGGCAAAGCTTACTGGGAATGTAGGGATAATTTTAACAAGAATAATGAGCTAGATCTTGTCTTCTGAAATTCAGTTAACTTACTAGTTCCTCTCACAAACATTCTATTTAGGAAAATCTCTAAAGTATACATAAATTACTGCCTATAATCTATAAAGTGTTTACTAGGCCTACAAAAAGCAGATCTAAGAAGAATATGTCTGCAATATTAAATTATCTTAAAGCTGTTTATGTTTTTCAAACAGTGCATAAATACTGAAGAGGAATATTCTCATGAGAAATTAGAGATCTGCATACCAAAACATACTTCATGACTTTTGCAAATGCGAATTAATGTTTTTAAAATGCTTTTTAATGGACTGCGAGTGCAGCGCAAAAGGATTATGCATTCAAAGGAGACACTAAGATAATGATAGGCACCTATTTGAAAAAAGACTTCCTGGTCAGCATTTTATTAATACTATTGTTCTGATAATTAATATAAAAAATAGAATTAGTCAAATGTATTAAGGCAAGAGCATGCTGAATTTTATTATAATGTCTAGCTCTAACTTAGATTGCTGAAGAGTGCTTTTGGACAAGGAATTTAGCTTGAATCATCAGATGATTCATTTGATATTAAACGGTCTTAAATAGAAACAATTTTATTAGGTAAAATAAGTTCTAAACTAAGCTGATTAAAAAAAGTTGATGCAGTAAACATGTCATAGATTGAATATGATTAACACAACGGTATTCTCTCAACTGAAACAACAAAAATGCTCGTAGAATTAATGAATTCTAATGTCTTTTATGAAGCTTTTTAAACAAATGCCACTAAAACTCCTGCTCTGCTGTTTGAGACCAATTCTCCAGCTTCGAAGAATACTCAAAACTTATTTTCATGTTTCTTTGACACAGGGGTTGGCTAATAATTTATTTAGTTATTTGAACCATGTTTTTGATATATAATTTTCATACAAAGAAAATTCACCTTCTTATACAGTTAGATGAGTTTTGACAGCTAGATACAGTTGTGTAACCACGACCAAAATCTGTTTATTCATCTGCTGATGATCACTTGTGTTGTTTCTGGTTTTTGACTATTATAAAGTTCCTATGAATATTCGTGTATGTCTTTTTGAGGATATGTGTTTTCATTTCCCTTCGGTAAAAACTTAAGAGTAGGATTGCTGAGTCAGATGATAAGAGTATGTTTAATTTTATTAGAAACTGCCAAAATATTCTTCAAAGTGGATGTGTCATTTTACACTCCCACTAACAATGTATGAGACTTCTAATTGGCCCACATTCGCACCAGCTCTTGCTATTGTCAGTCTCTTTAACTTTAGCCATTGTAGTATGTTAGTAGTAGCGTCTCATTGTGGTTTTAGTTTGCATTTCCTTAATAATAAATGATATTAAGTGTTTTATTGTGTTTATTAACCCTTCATATATCTTCTTTCATAAAGTGTGTGTTCAAATATTTTGCCTGTTTTTTATTCTGTTTCTGGTCTTATCATTGTATTGTAAGAGTTCTTTATGTGTTCTGATTATAAGTCCCTATCAGATATGTGATATTTACAAATACTTTTTCCCAATATGCAGCTTGTATTTTTATTTTCTTAGCAGCATCTTTTGAAGGCCAAAGAGGTTTTTTTTTTAATATTTTATTTTGATGAAGTCTTTAAGTTTCATGCTTTTTGCATCCTCTTGAAGAATCTTGGCTTCTAAGCCAAGGGCACAAAGATTTTTCTCCTCCGTTTTCTTATGAAAGTTTTATAGTTTTACTTTTTACATTTAGGTCTATGATTCATTTCTTGTTAAGTTTTGTATATGATGTGAGATAAGGGGTTTTTTTTTTAATATTGATTTACAATTGTTTAACCATTGTTCTTTAAAAGACTATCCTTTCTTTGTCCATTAAATTAACTCAGTGTATTTTTTTTTAAAGTCAATTAAATATATATTTCTGGACTTTCTGTTATGTTTCACTGACCTATATGTCCACCCTTTTACCAATACCACACTTTCTAGATTTCTTGATTACTATAGTTTTAATAGTAAATCTACTCAGAGCACCTTTATGGCTATTATCTTGTTTGAGCATTTAACTCTCAAAGCTAGACTTACCAAAGATTACTAATATCATATCAATTTTACTGATGAGTAAACAGAGTGACAGAGAAGTTAGTTGACCTGCCCAAGTTTACACAATTATCAACAATCTTGGCACTAAAATCCTCCCAAATCCTAGTCTACAAAAAAAAAGGGAGACTTGATCTCAAATTAGTGGTTTACAGTGGTACATTTGGAGATATTTTCTGAATAATAGACTTTTACATAAAGGCAGAGAGGGGAACGCTCAACAAACTAACTCTTAGTAATTATTACTTAGACAGTCTTAGTTATAAATTCGGTATCTCTTTGGTACAAAATAATTTTTAGTTCTCAGCATTTGGCATTGTAATTCAGAATTTCTGCATTTGCAGGTGCTCTTTACTTGGGGTTAATTGGACTCTCTATATTCTTAATCTTAATCCAAATGCTAATTAGGTTTAATATAAGAAGAGTCTTCCAAGGGGAGGGGAACTGTTTCTTGATTTTTCTCTTACTGGAATTTATTTGATTGAATTTTTGAACTTGCAAATATTTTTCTATTGGTGATTTGCTTAAAAGGCAGCCTTTGAGTAGCAGAATAACTTCCTTCTGTGCTTTATATTTCTTTATGCTAAAATTTTATCTTCTTCATTGTCCCTCTCTTTTAATTGCCTTTTTAGAATTTTATTGTGCATCAATCATATACAGTCTTAGGTTTGCATAAGATAATTATATTGTTTGATGTTTTCTTCTTCAGAATGAAGAAGTCAGATTCATTGAAAATGAGCTAGAAATTCAAAAGCAAAAATACTTTAAACTTCAGACGTTTGTTAGAAGCTTGATACTAGCTATGAAAGCTGACGATAAGGAACAACAGCAGGTAGGTGCCAGAAGAGACTAGTAAACTGTAATGTATCATGTTGAAAAATGTCATGTTGCATTGGGTTTTTCACATATTTTTGTTTGTTTTTATATTTCATTTCTGCTGGCCATTAAAAAAGAATTTGTTACTTATGACCTTTTTGAGCACAGTTTTCTTGAGAATAGATATTCAAAATTTGTGTAAAGCTTTAATGGAAAATCAAAATAACTGATTAACATACTTTAATTCCAAGTTAGCCTTAAATAGGGAATTTTTAAAAATTAATTTTAAGGAAATTCTCAAAATGTTTGTAGTGATGGCTACATTAACTGGAGAGACACATATCTGGGGGCCTTTCGTGAATGAAAGAGGTGAAGCGTTGCCTTTCTTCTGAATTTCAGTTATCTTCTAGCCCCTACTAGAATTTACAAATGTTCAGATACCTTCTCTTTTATGAAATGTTGCTCATCACTAAAAAATAATGGAATTACTTTGTGAATTTTTCATGACCACGGTGTATCATTTCCTTTTCTCAATTTAACTAAAGTGTTTGATTCCTCTACCCCAAAGATGAAATTAATATATTGTTTACAAATTCCTCCCAAATTTTGTTTCTTATTTTTATGTGAAATTTGTATAATGATGTATTAAAATTGTTGAAAAGAATTATAATAAATGTTCCATTTAATAGTAAATGATTCCAAATTCGCCTCTGAGTTGTATATTGTCATGTTGATTCCTTGACAGAAAAGTTAAATATAAGTAGTATGTCACACAGGTAACCATTAACTATGAAGCAGTCTCAGAGGTTTTTATCCAGCAAGGAATCTCAAGAGTATAAAATTTCACCCCTTATATCCAAGCAACACTGCACGTACCATCCTAGATATCTCCAGGGAAAACGATTAGAGTCTTAGCATCTCACAATTCTCCTTTTTAAAAAAGAGAAAAATGTTTATATATTTCACCAAAGTACTCAACTACAAAATTTAAACTAAAAGAATTTATTCATGAAGCTTAACTAGCATGTATATTATGTAGCTAGTATCATGAATTTTGCTCTCCCATCACACACACACACACACACACACACACACACACACACACACACACATCCCAAGACAGTAGTCTTTAGTTATCTTTGCCAGCTTTATTTAAGACTATTGTTTTATTATATGATTTATGCAAATTCCATGGCATATTAAAATATGTTTGCTTTTTAGGAACCTAAACTAAAGATTTTATAGAATGAGGTGGTGGTCTTGAATATGGTCCCAAGGGTATGGTAAATTTTAAATAATCGTAAAAAAAAAATTAGGTTCAACCATTGGAATAACTTGGAGTATGGTTCTGGTCTCAAAAGTCATAGCATGGTTTTGAATTCAGAATTAGAGGACCAGGTAAATAACAGTTGTCTATGTCTTTTGATATCTAAGAATAGCACACACATCACATTTTATTTTCTAATTCTCACATTATTCCTGGATCGATTCCTTCCATAAGACCACTAACAAATAAGAAAAGTAACTACTGTACTTTTAATTTTTCTCCTTCTCTTATACTTTTTTTCTAATAAAGGCTAATCAACTAAGATGTGGACAAAATGTTGACTAAGAAAAAGAGAAAGTTATACAAAAAATGTACTGAAAGTCATAGCCTATATAATTAGCACCAAATAGAAATGACTGATTTGATATTGGGTATAATGGATCTCAAAATATGGTCTCAAAATACAGAAGACACAAAAGTTATTTGGGCAATGTCTTAAATTACTCATTTAACACTATGAAATACTTACAGGTTTATTTCTAGAAGGAATTAAATTTATTCTACCCAATAAAAAAGAACCATTGTGTCATTGGTTTCTTATTTTAAAAAAATCTTAAGTGTTTTTTTTATTAATCTTGATTTGGGTAAACTGAGTGAGATGAATGGTCTACAGAATATATTGCCTCAAAGAAGCAGTCTAGGCTTTAAAAGTATATGATATTGCCTGACTGAAATATTATATTACTCAAAGGTTTTTAAACCATTAGCCATTTTAAGATAAAAATAATGTTACCAGCCCTGTACTAAGTCATTACTTATGATCTCTCTTCCCCTGATAATTCACTATGTGATCCTAGCCAGATCAATTTGCTTTTCTTGAATTTCAATTTCTCCACTTTGCAAGGAAGATAAGAATGGTTAACATTATGGAATTTGACATTCATACCTTATAGAGACTGATGATATATTTAGGAAATGCTTTGATCTCTTGAGAAGAGTGGTACTAGGTCAGACTCTGAAGGTAGATTAATGAAGAAACTGTAGTAAATAAATTAATTGTATTAGTATCCAAGAAAAAGGCAGTTCTAGCAATTAGCACACTCCAAAGATTTGTTCAGTGTGTCAGTATTGTAATCCAGTAAGATACTGGAAAGAAAACATTTTAATTGGACCTTATCCATTAGTAGTGCCCTGTACTACCCCAAATATTAATGTTTTTCTATTTCACGCTATATTCATTTTGTCAGTCAAGTACATAAAATGCAACAACAAAGAAAAAAATAGTAAAGCTTCTTTGATTTCAAGGTCTTCCCACTATAATTTAGAATGTCATTAAGTCTGCTTATCCACTTGCCTTTTCAATATTCTAAGCACATGTTCACTGAATGTTCACTGGAACATTTTGCCCTCTCTAACATAGCTTCTTCATAATTACAAAGTGAACTAAATCCAGTGATGTATTTCTCATAAACTATGATCATCCAATGTCACCTGGATTTGGTTAGTGGTAAACAACTGTTCTAGAAGAAAATGGCATTGTGTCCTGTTACCACAACATAGCACCTTAAAAAGCATGTAGTACCTTTAGGTGACTGCTTTGAAATTACTCTGAATTTCATCAAGAAATTCATGATCTACTTAACAGTATGAAATAAATAACAGCTATTCCTTCAGGATCAGTTAGCCTTTCCTTATGCAGCCTGGCAAAAGGGAGAAAGTTTCTAATCTTGCCTCTTTGCTATAAGACAAAAAGTATAGGATTTATAGCTGCCACTTCTTTTAA
Organism: Pteropus alecto; assembly: GCF_000325575.1. NCBI lineage: Eukaryota > Metazoa > Chordata > Mammalia > Chiroptera > Pteropodidae > Pteropus > Pteropus alecto. The sequence continues at coordinate 66,505 of NW_006433963.1, forward strand.
CAAATAAGTAAATATTGTCTTATTTCAACAGTGAATTTCCTATGTTCTCCAACATGCTCTGTCTTTCTGTCCCTTAATTGAGTAGTGGCAAGCTTGCATTTGTTTCTGTTACCTTGGTCCTTGTTTACCACTGCACTCAAAGCCTACACTGTAAGTAATACTGTTTAAAAATTTCCCAGACATGCTACATTATTTTTAATAGTGGGAACAGCAAGTCAGTAATTTAATTCACATTTTTTTATGATCAAGTAGGCATCAACACTGTCAGCCACGTGAAACTTGATTAATCATTTATTTCTCTGGTATGGACGCATGTTCTATAACCAGATGAAACAGTTACACCATGGCAAACTTCTTTCATGGCTCTCAGCTTATCTTAATTACTCCACCAGAGAAATGGGCAGCCCTCTAGATACATCATTACACAGCTAGATTCACTGGTTCAGCTGCACCTTGGTGGATGCTTGGCCATCTGTAGATATATAGGCATAGACTAAGAAAAGGAAAAAAAAAATCACTTGGTCTTTTCAAGTTGTTAAAGTTTAAAGTAAAATAGCTGAGCTTCTTTCTTAATTGCTAAGTTCTTTCTCCCACTGAAGTACAAAATTACCTTTTGTAAAATGCATTTTTTCTCTAAAAGACAGCATAGCTAGGCAAGAATATTTTAATAAGAAATATAATTTTAAAGCCCTTTAGCAATAATCAGTGAACACTCAAAACTAGTATAGAAATCACTTATCTTAAACACTTCAAAGCACTTGGTGCAGAATAGTTGTTCATTTCTCTCCTGATTTCCCTTTTGTCTGAGGTTCCACTGTATGTAATCTACACTCTCAAGATCTAGCGTTTTGTTATTTCCTTAATAGTATATAAAGAATTTATCTTTTAGGTAAGATATTGTATATGGTCCTGAAAGCAAAATGCTTCTTTTTTTAAATCCGTAAGAATAAATCAACATGAGAGGATCACAACTATTAACATAAAATTGGAAAAGATCTGTCCACATACTAATTCAAAAAAATTGATTTTTCTGACTCAGGCACTGCTGTCAGATTTACCTCCTGAATTAGAAGAGATGGATTTCAATCATGCTTCGCCGGAGCCTGATGATACCTCATTCAGTGTGTCTTCTTTATCAGAGAAAAATGCCTCAGACAGTTTGTGATTTGTAGGGGGGAGGTATATGATACAGACTTGGCTGCCTAACAGGTGTGCATTTCAAGATAACTTCATTCTGTTGCCCTGAAATTCTTCAGTTGGAAAAACATGTTGAAACCAACATATTCTGTGAAGGATGGACAAGATATAATGGCTACAATGCAAAAAATATATATATATGAAATTTAAAAGCATTGTTTAAGAGTTTTTTTTTTTTCCAAACTGATGGAACTCTGAGAAGATAATTGTATTTAATTTTGAGCAATTTAGCTATGAAATGCATAACATCTAATTTCTGAAAAGTTTTTGTTTGGTTTTATAGAAGAATTTTAGTTTTAATAATAGTTTTGACCAGACACACAAAAATAAAGGTATTTCAACATTGCTTATCAAGTTACTAAAGCTTAATTATTATTTTTGTAGCCATTACATCTTCTTTCTTTCTCTCTCCTTCTCCTAACATACACTTTAACTCAGGAAAATGGACTGAAAATTGAAAACAAAATTTTAAAAATGATTTAACCTGGATGAGTCTTGGGAATTATTTTTCAACCCCTTGAAAATTTTACTTAAACTAATGGTTGAAACTGAGGTGATTCCTAGTATATAATTGTAAATTGTTGGGATTCATTTATTATCTAACCCAAATATATGGGGGGAGGGGGAAAAGCACTAATGGAAAAGTAATTCACCAACATGAAGTCAAATAAATTTTTAAGTGTACAGAAACAAAATGTTGTAAGAGATTAGTCTTAATGGAAATTCTTCATTTCTACAAATGACAAATACTGATAAAACTTACATTCTACTAGTAAATTTGTGTAACTGAGTTAGATAAAATGTTGCACAACTATTACAAGTTTATCACCAGCGTCATGATATTTTTTTCAGTTCTTACGTTTTATGAAACAGGAATCAAGGTAAGCCATTAAGATCTTTTTTTTTTAATCTAGTCACTCAGCTTTGCCACAAAATTTACCTCATTTCCATGTGAAGCTTGTACAGAGCCATCAGCCAAGGATAATATCCAAAAAAATTATACCACTTTCGTTGTAAATCACACTCCTCTGGATTTCCTGGATACTATTCTATGAGTACTTTCCTAAAATGGGCATGTTATCCAGTTGTTCTATTAGTAGGTACCAGATGGCAATACGCTTTAGACAATTCTTTGAAGATCTTCCCTTACAGAGTACCAGATGGCATTACCAAGACTCATAAAAGGGAAAATGCCAGCTTCTCCCTGAGCAGACAGTGTCATATATTTGTGAGTTACAGTGTGGAATTGTGTCGCATGGTTAAATTACTATCTTTACATAAAAGATTAATGAAGAAGTTTACATGACTCTTTTGGCCATCAAGTTTCTACATCAGATATTTTTTGTAATTTGTAAGTTAAACAAATTATGATCTTGGAGTTCACAGCTACCAACTTATGAATGCAGAAAGGCAGTCATAAATGTCTTTGACCTTGAAATGTCCCCTCTCCCACACACAAATAGATAAGGTTTATTGATAATCGTCTTGTCAGCTATTTGTTTAATATCGCTAACATCCTACTGCTATGATTCTTTTGTTAGCAGAAATATTTCAGTGGTTAGGTATGCTCCTTGTTAGCTGACAGCTGTATGGTTTATTGCAAATGATGTTTAATATTCCTTGCTGACAAGTCAAATTCCGTTCAGAGAGTAGAATGCTGAGTATCACAACCTCAGATATTAAGATTAAATTTATCAGTTACACCAATTCCTCCATGAGAGAAAGAGTCCCTACTCTATACAGCAAATATATAAATCATTTCTTAAGGTAGCATGAACAAATTCCAGGTCTTCAAGTTTCTCCTAAGATCTCCTTCCTAGTCATTAAATTTATCTTTAAACTTTAATTTCTTCTATTTTAATTTAAGCCTCTTCTTATTTGGTTCTTGTTACAAAGTAAGGATAGATGATTCTCTCCTACAGTTTTCAACTCTATGGATTTTATTCGTCATACCTCAGCAATTAGTCACTAAATCAAATAGTATTCATTGATCTACTGCTATATGGACATTGGATTTCTCCTCCTCAGCAAGCCATAAATTTCAAAACAAATTATTTCTTTTCACTTTTTCAGGATATTAATAAAAAGTATTTAATAAAAAAAAGTTTAGTAGACTTAGGATTCTGCTAGGTGTGATTCTCAGAAGGAATCCTAATCTACAATTTTGAGAGAAAGCATAGATGATTTCCTTGTCTCTGTTTAAAGTTCCATTAAAATAGAAACCATATAAATCATAGCAGTGTGCTTAGGGATCCTTTTGTCTTGGCATTTGTGTTTTAGCACCAGAATTATTTCTTTTACTATCCTCGGAATTAAAATATTCCTAAAACGAAATGTGGTTGTTCTATAACAAGAACCAAAGGAAATAGCTGTATCCTAATTATGAAAAATCATAATTGGCAGAATGAAAAAGATGCCGAGGTCAAGTTTTAAAAAAAAATCTAGTATAAAAAATATATATGTTTTTTTACACATATAGATTGGAATTGGTTTTGAGACATTTTAGAGCAAGAAAAATATCAGTTTATGACTCCTTTTGTGAACATCTTCATGACTAAGGGGAGAAAAACCACTACTGTTTCTTTCTATAAGGCTTTGACACAATATTAAAATCAACCACACTATCTGCACCATCTCTCACAAAGACAGATGCCAATTTGAAAAAACTTTTTCTTGTCTGTTAACTATGCTTTGATGTCTACTTTCAGCTCAGGATAGCCAACTGGTTTTCTAAGCAGGAAATGTATATCTAAGAGCACTTACCTACAGAAATACCTATTAAAATATAAAACAAACAAACAAGCAAACAAACAAAAAACCTGGAGGTACCTTCCTCATTTCAGCGAAGCTAAAATTATTCACAAGAAAATGAGGATTGTAGTTACCTTGGAGAATAGGAAAATTAACACGTGCAAGAAAAACTTAAAAGAAAATTTACCTCTTCATGGAACCTGAGGATATTTTGTTGTAAGGTCAGTTATAATAGCAAGACTTTTGTAATACAATTGCAATCATGTGATAGAAATGTTATTGTTGGAAAAGAAAAGGCTGCAGCCCAGTCACATCCTGTGCTCTGTATACTAAGACTCCAAAAGATGTCCAAGAGGCCATTTCTCCAAAGACAGCAATATCTATTTTATAGCACTTTCATAGTCAGCAATCTGTATGTTTGTAGGAAGATATGTAAGTTTTGTATTTAAAAGAATTCTAGAGTCTAAGATTGACTTTATTGACTTTTGTGGTGGCAGGGGCGGGGGGAGGGTGCATTACCCCTTTCCAAGGAATAGTTTCCTCATCTTATTCTGATAGCTTATGATCATTTTTAGAGACATTCTGAAAACTTTAACTGCTGTCCTTCCTCCATATTTCAGTGATGGTATACCAGGAATAATGTCTATTTTCAAATTATATTAGATTTTCATTCAGATCTTAAAAATGCTGAAATCTGATGGATTAGCCTTTTTAAGGGAGTTGTAAGAATCGTAGTGTCTAAATGATGAGTAAATGTGCTTCCCTTTGAAGTTGGTGTTATCCTTGGCAGATAGCACTGTATCATGCTCTTCACCAAGCTATACTCTGGTGATGATATAATGGAGGATCTTAACTTGTGAGCCTACAGTCAACATACCATTGCCCCAAACAAATCTTCATAATAGCAGATTTGCTAAGGGGGAAAGGGAATAAAGTGATATTTTCATGGAAATTATGATTGTTCCATTAAAATGTATATTGAGTATATATTATTCCACATTGAAATTTTATTTTGCTTTAACTTGTTAAGCAATTAATTTTAGCAATCTTGCATCCCATTTTACTGGTACTACCTCTGAACACTATCACTTTAAAACCATATCAGACTGTAATGTGAACTTTTGTAGGATTTTTATTTAAACTTTTATAGAGGCAATAAATGATTTCCAACTAATAGAATCTATTTCTTTACTTTAATATTTATTTTTCTAAGTATTTGTGTTATAAGCACTGTTCCCTTTTTAAAGATGTTTTTTTTTTTTCTCAAAAAATAAGCTTCTGATAAAAAGACAAAAAATACAGATAATAAAAAGGCATTGAAGGTTACAA
>NW_006433963.1:72024-73365 GCF_000325575.1 Pteropus alecto
AAATTACTCCAACTCCAATGGAATGGAGTGATTCATCTCTAAAAGACAACATATTTGTCCACAATATTATATTTAAATGGTAAAACCAGCAAATAATCACCACAGTATAAAAATGAAAGCTATTTTTACAACAGATTATTTTTAAGTGGTAGCATGACATCTAACTTTTGGCTCTCTTTGACACCAATTGAGTATTACTTTAATTCGGGTGAAGTATACCCATGACTTTTTTTGTCAAAGCCATATACCAATTAAAATACTTCATATTACCTAACTAATAAGTGAAGGCAAGGGATGAGTTTCAAATATCACATCACCAGTTTTCTTTCCCAGTTGATAAATTTTTAAGAATGTTGCAAAGAATTACATACAAACATACACTTCAAATGACCCAAGTCTCTCTCAGATCTGTAAAAACATTAAAAGGGTAAAATCCTTTGTTTCTATAAAAATGAACAAGAATCATTACAAAACTATTTAAAAGATAAGTCAATGGATTAGTATGTTCATTAGATTGAATTATGTTTTCATACTCTTTGAAGCTATTTTTTCACATTTCTTGTTTATATCATATTATAAAAGTAATAGATGTTCATTGTAGACATTTTAGAAAATGTAGATAATATAAAGAAAGACAAAACCACTTGTAATCCCACCACCTAATAATAATCATTGTTAACATCTTAGTATATTTCATTCCAGTCATTTCTTCTGCATATCGCATATATTCAGCAAATCTAGAATTGTACCTAATATGCAGTTATGTGTCCTGCTTTTTCTTTTAACAATGTATTGAAAACATCTCATTTAAGCATTTGTCACCACGGTATTTTACTCTCAATTACATTTGGGCCTAAAGGGGGATTTTTTTTTTTTAATTTACAAGAAGAAAACAAATGTTTCAATGATGAAAACACATTTGTTCTAGAGGATTAACAAGTAATTGCTTTATGTAAAAACTATATTTCTTACCCTAGATTTAAAACAAATGATGTTACTTATTTCACAAAGCTATACTTTGACTGCAAGTTACAAGATAGTTCTCCTTTATACTTTTACCCAAGTAGTGTTTTTATCACCCATACCAAGAAACTATTTTAAATCAAAAATAAAGCAAAAATCGTTTTAAGTATGAAAGGTCTCATATTGAATACACCAATATCCTCTTGTAGTAATAATTTTTTTGAAGTAAGTTAGAGCACTGTTCCAGTATTTCTCTAAAGAATAAGACTGTTTCTTTTTTATTATAGTGTTCTGTTTTAGCCAATTTGGAAGTTTGGGAAATTTTGCCAATTCTAGATTTTGCTGTGAAATAACAATTAATATTTTTATTTCCATTGA
>NW_006433963.1:73379-77651 GCF_000325575.1 Pteropus alecto
CCGAGAGTATTAATCAAGTACCTTATTTGTGATCTAGGCCATATGAAACTCTAATCTTTCCCAGTACATAGGTCACTCCATAGTTAAAAATTAGATCTTGGGGAAGCTTTTTTTTTTAAGATGTTAGGAGACCATTCAATGCACTGTTTTCAATAATATTGGAACTGGTATCAAAATGCTTGTTAGCTTACATTGGATAGAGCATAGTTCTGAGGCTCAGGCCACGGGTTTGATCTCCATTTAGATCAGTTAGTTTTAACAAGTGGAAAAAACTTCTGCTACAGGACCACCATGTACCCGTATTTCTTGTCTTGCAGTCTGTCACTAGTCACAGAAGACTGGAGGAAAGACCTTATATGTTGCTTAAATGGTATAAAGAGTTCTGAGGAGATTCTCCTTTCCATTCCCACCCTCCTTCCATGCCTCTGTTGAGAGTGCATTAGTAGTAATTTATTGGGGATAATTTGGTATAAAATCATCCTGACAAAGATAAGGGGTGGAGGGTCTATGAGGTATTTATATCATAGTGTCATTTGCTTAATCAGCTACATTCTTTTCAACACTGGGTGAAGAGCAGGGCACTGAGAGAAAGATAGTTGAGGAAATAGGTGATGAAAAGTAGAGAAGGATAAATACAGAACCTCTAAAGTCTTGAGGGAGGCATCATAATGGATGGCACTAAGGGACTGATGAGCAGGAGAGAGGGCATTCTAGACTCTAAAATCTAAAAGGTTAAATATATGTATAGTAGTGTAGTGCAAGGGTTAAGGTATAATATTGTAAGAGTTAAGTCTTGGGATCAAACCTCAGTTTTAACACTTTCCAGTTGTATAATCTTGGACAAGTTATTGAACTGTTTAAGTTTCTTTAAAAACTGTGAATAATGACAGTACCTATGTCAAAGGAATTATTGTGAGAAATATAATAATCTGTCATAAAGTGCTTAGCACAGTGCCTAGCACACAGGAATTACTCAGTAAATGTTAGCCAATGCTATTATTATTACTTACAGAAAAGGGAATTGAAGGGAATCAAAGACAATTCCCAGCTACCAGTTATGCCCTGGGCAGAAATGGCTTAATGCAAACATCTAACAGAATCAAAACACAACTCAAAACAATTTCACTTACATTTAGTATATTACTGCAGTATTGTCATATTCAAAGGGTATCACAGTCTTACTGGTAGTGCCTTCAGTGAACTTCTTAGTGCCTTAGAGAGTTAATAGTCTCTCCTTTCTAGCAAAGAACTGCCATGAGACCTAGAATGAATCAGACTCATTATCGTGCATTGAAAAAAAAATTGATGTTGTATAACATATGTCACCCACTTTTATTGATCCATTATCTGTATGTATATGATTTTTATAATCTTTATATGAACCAAACTCATTGTGGAAAAATATAATTCTTTAATCATTTCTTTGAATGTTTATATATCAAATGTTGGTCTCAAGCTTAATATATGTATACATGCATGTGAATTTATGGCACAGGGCTTAGAAATTTTGTATTGCTTTGTTTTGACTTGTCTTCAGTTTCCAATCAAGTGAATCAAGGGACAAATCACTGATACATGCAACAACTTGGGCAAACCTCAAAGACTTTATACTAAGTTTTTGTTTTTGTTTTTTAAAGAAAGGCAGAAAACTACATACTGTATCATTTCATTTATATGAAATTCTAGGAAAGGCAAAGCTTTTGGAACAGAAATCAGATCAGCAGTTGCCAGGGATTAGGGTAGGGGTAGGGGATAAACTGCAAGCTGGCATAAGGAAACATTTTAGGGCAATAGAACAAAAACAAGTGAATTATGTATGGAATACATAAACTAACCTGTTTTGTTCAAGCACAGTTATTTATCATTTGAAACTGTATCATGGCTTTTCTTACTGCATGTTTTATATTTATATGCAGCTTTCCTTCCAGTCTATTCATGGAAACACATTTTGCTTTCTAAGGATTATTCTTTGTAATCATATGCCATTTGAAAATACTTAGTTTATGTCTGTATCAAGGATTGCACAACATATATCTTCACTGGCACACTGGGTCAGAGGAAAGGGCTGTTTGCCTTAGCTAAGGCTGTTTACTACATGCAAGCCAGCTGCCAACAGTGCCAGGCCTGGGGCTACTCAGCAAGAGGTACCAGGGCACACTGAAGGCATTCGCTACTTGTTTGGGGTTTGTGAACCTTTGACAGATTTTAGGAAAGTCCAGAGCATGAGCCAAGACAGGAAATTTTTATGGAAAAGCCGCAAGAAACGGCTTAGATGGGCCCACAAGTTGGGTGGGTTGGGTGCTCAGGAAACCATCAGGTCAGGGTGAAAATTGTTTATTAGGTTGCTGGAGACTCAGATATAGCACCTGCCTGCATTTGCACACTGTGAGGGGGAAGAATTCAGCAAAGTAATGGATTCTGCCAGTGCTTCTGTCTGGGAGAAAGCTGCCGCTCCAGCCCTCACTCCAAAGCCAGACATTTCGGTTCTTCCTTGTATATCTCTGGCACCTTTAGAGCTTCTTCCTCAGCACTGGAACTCAAAGCAAGTGAATCCATCAACAAGGAAGTCCACACAAAAGGCCTTTAAGAGGAATTCCTTGGACTCGGGAAGCCCTCCATCTCACCCAGCCACAATCTTTGCTGTTTTTCACAGCCAGAGGTTAATGGGAGCTTCTCTTCCCAGCACTGGAACCTTGGGCTGGGAAGCCTGGTGTTGGGCTATGATCCCTCACTCTTCACAGGGGAACTCTGCAGCCAAGATATCTCTCCCCATTTTTAACTGCTACATGTGGGTTTGAGACCAGACTGTTCTACGTTTACACCCCTTCTAGCAGTCTCAAAGTGGCTTTTTCTATATGTCCTTAGTTGTAGGACTTCTGTTCAGCTAGATTTCAGGCGAATCTCAATGACGTTTTTTTTTTGTAGTTCAGTTGTAATTTTGATGTGGTTGTGAGAGGATGCAAGCATAGCATTTACCTACTCCACCATCTTGACAGGAAAATCTAGTAGTGCCTTATTTTACATATTCTAAAACTACCTCTTTAAAGCAATGGTTCTCAAACCTAAAAATGCATAAGCGGGGTGGAGGGGTGGAGAAAAAAATGGTGTAGATGGTAGAGGCTCTGTTCATCCCTCTGGCAACCAAATCAAAGTTGTGATGGAAACAAGGAGCAAGCAGCAAGAAAAAATTGCCTGCGACCTAGAGGAACAAGCCATACAACTAGGGAGAATTCCAAGAAAGCACCCTGCAAAGGCAGAAGATAGGACGGAGTGAGGACGCAGGGCTGCCTGGTCTCAAGCAGCTGAGTGAGACAGAGGCTGCAATAGCAGCAGACGCCTCTTAAAGGGGCTGTGTCCGTGAGCAGATTTTTGTGGTGACAAACCTGCTTGCTCTGAGCACCAGTGCCAAATCAGCTGCACGCAGAAGGCATCAGGGACTTACAGGGAGACATTGTTGGAGTGAGGGCCAAGGTGAGACTCGCTATGTTCAGAAGTGCCACCGATATCCATCGTTTCCTTTTGAGCCCTGCCCCCTCCCAGTGCGCAGACACAAGGCTGCCATAGCCAGGACATCATCAAACTGGATAACAGAGGTTTCTCCACCCAGAGGATACCCTGAAACCTCACCTTCCCCAACTTTCGGCCCCATCCAAGCCACACCCAAGTATAGCCTCAGCCGGTCAGGTGCTCCTTGCTGAGCAGTGCCTAGACTCACAATGGAGGCAGCTGGCCTCAGTTTCTGGTGTGCCTTTTGAGGCAACTATAAGCACAACATCTGTAGATTGCTGCTGAATCTTAACAGGTGACCCCAGAGGGGCAGAGGCATGGGCTAAATTTGGCCTAAAGCTGAACCCCTCTCAAGACTGTGCCACTGGACACCTACTTCACAGATCCACATTAATAAGACTGAGAGACTTAGGAATTTTGCTTAGTACAAAGAAATAGACATGAAAAGGCAGCCAAAATGGGAAGACAAAGAAGCAGAAACCATATGAGACAACAGAACAGAGATCCAGATATAATGGAGTCAAGTAATCTAACAGATGCAGAGTTTAAAACACTGGTTATAAAGATGCTCAATGAACTTTTGGGAAATGTGGATAAATTAAATGAAAACTTCAACAAAGAGATAAAAAACATAAAAATGGAAATGGAAGTTATAAAAGGAAATCGGTCTGAAATGAAGAACAAATTATTTGAGATGAGAAATATATTAAATGGAATAAACAAAGGAATAAACAAAGTGAATAAAGAAAAGGATCAAATGACCTA